>NW_026800021.1:0-194820 GCF_032191835.1 Heteronotia binoei | reverse complement strand
GAAGCGGCAAGCGGCTGAGCGCGTCAGCGTGACCCATAGCCTTGCCGGCCCGGTGTACCAGTGTGTAAGTGTAGGAGTTGAGGAATTGATTCCACCTCAACACGCGCTGTGACAGGATTTGGGGGGTTTGTCGATCTGGGGCCAGCAGGCCTAAGAGGGGCTTGTGGTCCGTGGCTATGGTGAACCTCCGCCCGTACAGATACTCATGGAACTTGCGGACCCCCGCCACGATCGCCAGAGCCTCCTTGTCTATTTGCGCGTAATTGCGCTCTGCCGGTGTCAGTGTGCGGGAGTAGTACGCTACCGGCACCTCCCTCCCGTCCGGGAGTTGGTGCCCCAGGACTGCTCCCACCCCATACGGCGACGCATCGCAAGCCAAGATGACGGGGAGGCCCTCGTCAAAATGGTGGAGCACCGCGTTGGACACCAGAACGTCCTTGACCGCCTGAAACGCGGCGGCTTGTCGTTTGCCCCAAACCCAAGGGGCTTTTTTATCCAGTAGGCGGTGAAGGGGCTCTGCTAGGGCTGCCTTGTGGGGGAGGAATGAGTGATAAAAGTTAAGGACCCCCAAGAAGCTTTGTAGCTCCGCTTTGCAGGTGGGGGCCGGAGCTTGCACGATGGCCCGTGTCTTTTCTTCCGTGGGGTGGATACCCGCTGCGTCCACGGCGAACCCCAGGAACTCCACCCGCGGAACCCCCAGCAGGCACTTCTCCCTCTTGACTTTTAGCCCCGCAGCCTGGAACCGGCGGAGCACCTCTCTTAGGCGGTTGCCGAATTCTTCGGGGTCCGGGGCGGCGACTAAAACGTCATCGAAGAACGGCTGGACTCCGGGGATCCCTTTAAGGAGAGCGTCCATTATGCTCTGGAAGATCCCCGGAGCGACGCTTACCCCGAACTGTAGCCTCCTCACCCGGAAGGCCCCCCTGTGCGTTACTATCGTTTGGGCTTCCGCCGTCTTAGCATCTACCGGGAGCTGTTGGTAGGCCTGTGCCAGGTCCAGCTTCCCGAAGATCTTGGACCCCGCTAGGGCCGCCAGAACGTGGTTTACCACCGGCACTGGGTAGGGGTTATCCTGCAGTGCCTTGTTTATCGTGCATTTATAGTCTGCACAGATCCGCACCTCCCCGTTTGGCTTGATGGGGGTTACGATGGGGGTCTCCCAGGTGGCATAGTCCACAGGCTCCAGGACACCCTGGGCTGTGAGGCGGTCTAGTTCGGCCTCTATTTTTGGCTTTAAAGCGAACGGGACCCTCCTTGCCTTGAGCCGGATCGGCCTGACCGTGGGGTCTAGGGGCAGGGAGATGGCCGGCCCCTTGTAGCTTCCCAGGGACCCATCGAATACTTCGGGGAACTCTTTGCAAATCTCCCCGAACCCGCTGGGCGTTAAGGTTTGCCCCACCCCCTCCACGCGTATCCCCAAGGGTTTGAACCAATCCAGCCCCAGCAGGGTGGCAAGTTGGCGCTTTACCACCAGGATGTCCAGCGGCCCGTAGAAGGACCCCCTCTCAACTTGCACCCGCGCCCACCCCGCGATTTGCACCGGGTTCTTCTGAAAGTCCCGGAGTATGAAGTTCGCCGGCCGTAGTTGCAGCCGCTGCCGGGGGCACAGTTCCCTCAGGGTCTCCTCCGCTATGAGGGAAATGGAGGAACCTGAGTCCACCTCCATTTGGCAGGGGTTCCCTTCGATGAGGACTGCCACTTTAATTTTATCGGGGGTGGCGTGGGGCAAGTTCAGTACCTGTAGGGACGTGGAGTCTGCTGAGTGGGACTCCGCTGACTCGTGGTGCGTGGTCGGCCTCCGACGGTTGAGCTTGGCCCGGCAAGCCCTGGCGATGTGGCCGGTCTTCCCGCAACTCCGGCAGTCCCAGGTCCGGTACTGGCAGTCTCTCCAATCGTGGGAGTCGCCGCAGCTGGCGCACTTGGTGGCCGGAACCCTCTCCGACGCTGGTGGTCGATCGGCCGCTCGGGGGCGTTGGGCCGCTCTGCTGGGTGGGCCGGCGGGGCGACGCAGCTGGTAGGCTTCTCTCTCCTCCATGCGGTCGTGGTCCAGCTCCTCGTGGTGGACGGCGTCTGACCGGGTCTTGGGAAAGGTCCTGGAGGTCCTCTCGAACGCCAGCGCTTCGCTGAAGGCGCTCTGGAGGGTGAGCTCTTCTTTGGCGAAGAGCTTCTGTTGGAGCCTCTCGTCGCGGAGGCCCCACGTGAATCTGTCGGCCAGGGTGTCTTCCAGCTGGGGGAAGTTGCAGTTCCCGGCGATCTTGCGGAGGGCCGCCAGATAGTCGGCGGCCGATTCTCCTGCCGCCTGGTCCCTCCTGTGGAACAGGAATCTGCGAGCCACCCGGGAGGGCTGCGGCAAGAAGTGGCCCGTGAGGAGTCTGATGATCTCCTCGTAGGATTTCTCCGCCAGGCGGGTGGGCGCCGAGAGACCCTTTGCGATCTCGAACGTGGCAGGCCCGCATACGCTCAGGAGAACATCCCTCTTTGCTCCGGCGTCGGTAACCTTGTTGGCCCGGAGGTAGAACTCGACCCGTTCCGAGTAGGACTCCCAGCCCTCTGGATTTGCGGGGTCGAAGGGCTCGAGGTGGCCGGTGATTCCGCCCTGGTTGGCCATGGTGGCGGCGGCGGTCGTGGCCGGTCGTTCGTTGCCCAAGATCTCCGTCGTAGCCGATAAGGCTAGAATCCCACCTTCGTCGCCAGTGTAACGTACTCGAAGCGGAGACGAGAGTAGGGCAACATGGTTTATTAGGAGCAAGTTGCAAGAGAGGGAACACACGGGCCGGGTCCCGCTTATATACAATCCCCGGTACAGCCTACAGGGTTGGTCAGGCCAATCCTGACCCGTTGAACTTCCCGCCACAGCTGTTGATGGGCGGGGAGATTCGCGCCCTGCGCTCGGTCGCATATTATTTACTGATACACTACACAGTCAATGTAGACTCACAACTTTAATGCTATTAGCTTTTTTTCTCTCATGAGGTAGAATTTCTGCTCACAACACTGTGGGACTTAGAGGGAACACTGATGGTCTCTCATCCAAATACTAACCAGGGCTGACCCTGCTTAGCTTCATAGATCAGGCTAGCCTGAGCTATTATCTCTCTAATATGCCTTAACTGGAACTGTTTATGCCCTTTTTAATAGAGCCATATCTGGTCCCATACGGAGCCATGTTTCTCTGTAGAGACACGGGCTGCAAACCTATGGAATAGGTCCAATGCAGCACAGTCCACCAAAAAGTCTTCCTGTACAAGGTGAGCCCTTAGTAAAACGAATGAGAGATTATTAAAGTCATTTTGTTTGAGCCTAATTTACTTAGAGGGGGCTTGTGCAGCGGTAAGGCTCAGTGTCTACCATCACAAAGAATTGACAAGCAGGAACATTTCATGCCTACTTTCTGGGTCAACCTCCCATTCCATCGGTGAATGTGTGTGGCTTTCCCCCCCAAAGCACACAGATCATTAGTTAGATAAAAAGATAGGAATAACTCTCCTCTACATAAAGAATTACTATTATTAGCTGTGTTGCAATTTGATTGTTATCTACTTTTCTTGTTAACGGGATGGCTGTTGTGCTGCTGCTCCTCCTGGAATGCAGCAAAAACCACCGTTTCTATTATCTGAACCTGACTATGTCTCACCCTTCCTTTCAACTCCATCTTCCTCTTACAAGCTGGAGATGCAATGAGTAATTTGCAGGTTTAAATCTGAAGTGGAGTTTTACACTAAATTAAACTGAGCACTCATTGAAATTAGACAGCTTTCACAAACAGCCCACTTTCAATTTATAGGACAGTTCAAGCTCTCATCTATAGTATAATACAATTATGGATGGTAATTAACCTGACACTTATTCTCAAGGCAGCTTTTTTATAAATTAGCCAGATGACAAAATGGATATGCATACCATATAATAGACTCACAGTCACTCTATCCTTTATTTAAAAATGTAACATATTTAGAAACAGAAGTGACGAATGGCACAATCCAACAAGGTTTATTGGACAAAGAACAGACTGAGAACTACGTAGAAGCTTGATGGATTTTGCCCAACATGGAGAGTTTCCGGTTTCAGCACGATGATAAACGGACACGTTCTGCAGGGCTCTGAGGTGGGGGTCTTCTGAGGTGGGGCCTGGTAGGGGGGTTCCTTAGGCAGGGTTTTTGGGGGGGAAGATGTATATTGCGGCGCAAGCCGCAGTTTGGGCTCCCCCAAGCGAGGAGAGAAGAGAGGAGAGAAGCAGCGAAGATTTTAAAAACAACCAAAAGAGGTCCCCCCCCTCTTCCCCCCATCTTTTCTTCGAGTTCCCTCCCCACTTGAGGCGAACCTTTTGGAAGACTGAGATGGATGCAGAGAACAGCAGGGAGGTGAAAAGCGAGGAGGTAGAGAAAAGGCTACCAGAGAGGGGGGTGAAGGTGAGGTGAAGGAGTTGAAAATTAGAATACCCAGTGAAAGTTTCAGAAGAAGTCAAAGAGAGAAGGAGAGGAGCTAAGTGGAGTGACTGTCAGGATGCCAGAGAGCAAGGAGGCGGAGGGGAAGATTGCTGACGACAGTAGAAAGTGAGGCGAAGGAGTAGAAGGTTAGAAGAATCTCAGGTGAAGTGGAGGAGAGGAATGGAGTGACAGAGTGAGCTCAGAGTGATCGAACAGACTTTGGACTTGAGTAAGATCAAATTATTATATACTGTCTAGTTTGTAAAAGCCTCAGAGGAAATGGAGGAGAGGAATGGAGCAGTAGTGTGGGTTTGGCATGGTGGAAAAGAAACTGGACTGAGTAAGCTGAAATTATTGAACATTGTTAAAATTGGGACTACTTTTGAGAGTATCTTGAGACTATCTTGATGAATTTCGGCGGGGAGAAGAATGGCAAGTGAGAAGAAGTAAGAAGAAGAAAGAACTATGCTATGAGATGGAAGTGAGAGTAATGTAAGGAGAAGCTAAGAAGAGAGGAAGACAGAAGACAGAGAGAAGCGGCTACATATATAATAGAGAGAGAGAGAGTGAGAGAGTTTAGGAGTGAGTGTGAAAGAATGTTTAAGGATAAAGTGATATGACTGTGTTGTATGAAGAGAAGTTAATACATAGGCTGATTTTTGGTTGAAAGGTGTGGCAGTGTGTGTGTCGGGAAGTGCTGGAAGTATGGAGTATGAAGTGGTGAAAGTCTGTAGTAAGGAGATTATCTAAGAGATGAAATTTAGGAATGATGAACTTGAAGCTACGTTGTATTATTAATAGTTTATAAAAAATTGTGGACCTTAAATCTTGTCTGAGAGATAAGAAAAAATTGAAGATATAGCAATTGGGATATGAATACTAATACAAATAAGGATAAAATGTCAATCAATACAGTAGCCTCACTAGATGCTCCAGAATCATTGGGGCCTGCAATATTTCAGGACATGATTAAAGTGTTACAAGATACCATGCAAATGTATTTTAGGACAGTACTAAATCAGATGCAGGAAATCTAATAGAGCAGATGGGTGGATTACATTTCAAAATGGATGGCCTACAGGAACGAATAGTAGGAACTAAGGAAGAAATTTGGGACTTAAGCCAGTCTTTAAAACCTCTGGATGTTAAAATGAAGGCTGAAAGTGTCAGTTCCAGGTGATATCAAGTTGGGAACATTGCACACGATGTCCCACTCACACCCAGAATGCCTCCCAGTTTGGAGAGCCAGTTTGGTGTAGTGGTTAAGTGTGTGGACTCTTATCTGGGAGAACCGGGTTTGATTCCCCACTCCTCCACTTGCACCTGCTAGAATGGCCTTGGGTCAGCCATAGCTCTGGCAGAGGTTGTCCTTGAAAGGGCAGCTGCTGTGAGAGCCCTCTCCAGCCCCACCCACCTCACAGGGTGTCTGTTGTGGGGGAGGAAGGTAAAGGAGATTGTGAGCCGCTCTGAGACTCTTCGGAGTGGAGGGCGGGATATAAATCCAATATCTTCTTCTTCTTCTTCTCCCAAAATCTTCTCACGACAACAAGGAGGGGATTTGGCAACCCTATTACCAATGAATGTTGTGATGGCCACAAACACAGGAACCTTTAAAAAGGGATTATCAGATTCACAGAGGCTAGGTCCATCAGTGTCACCCATGGTGACAAAAGGCAAGTTCCACATTCTGAGGTAATAAACCTCTGGACAGCAGTACTAGAAGACAACATCAGGGAAAGACTCAGCATCTATGCCCTGTTTGTTTGGTTCTCCTGTATAATATAGGATGCTGGACTAGATGTCCCACTGATCTGCTCCAGAAGGTCTGTTCTTATGATCATGTATAGGAACAGTGGTACTTTAGTATCTATCTTGTGTAGCATGCCTTTCAGAAAGGAAAGGAATATTGCATTCCATTCACTGCCACGTATACAGAATAAAATCTTACAACAAAATTGATTGTGTCTGACTTAGCAAGGGAAAAATTAGTTTGGATACAAAGCAAATATACAGAGCTTTTGGTATATACAGGGACCGTTTTCACACACAGCTCACCTTGCAGTCACAATCCTGTTCCCTCCACAGTGTCTGGTCAGATTTCCCACCATCTACGCTGAAGTTACAGGAAGTGTTGCAGCTTTTGCGTAGCAAACGTAAACCGCTAAAACCCAGTTTACGTTTGCTGCGCAAAAGCCGTGGCACTTCCTGTAACTCCGGCGCAGATGGTCGGAAATCCAACAGACGCTGCGGAGGGAACAGAATTGTGACTGTGAGGTAAGCTGTGTGTGAAAACGGTCAGGGTATTTTGAGCTCCCTTCCTTCCCAGCAGCAGACTGCAACATCTGGTGCTCCCTGAAAAGTTGGGGGATAGTCCTAGGCTTGCCAGCTCTGGCTTGGGAAATACATAGAGATTTGGGGATGGAGCCTCAGAAGGAGAGGGACCTCAGTAGGGTGTAATGCCATAGAGTCTACCCTCCAAAGCTGTCATTTTTCCTCAGGGGAACTGATGCTGGTCACCTGGAGATAAATTGTAACTGTGGAAGATCTCCAACTCTACCAGGAAAGACTTTGATGAAAGTATGCAAAATGACAGCTAGAAGGATAAATCATTTCCTCAGTTGTCCAAACCCCTGTTCAGAACAACACTGTGTACACTATGTGCAGGTGTTTTTTTTGGGGGGGGGTGGTGATATTCCTAGCCCTTATTATTAACTAGCTGAAGAAACTGAGATTCAGAGATCATAGCAATTTTATTGGACTATTTACAACAAAAACAGAACACTTTGACTAACAGATTTGGAAGGGAAATATCTTAAAATGTACAAGTGACTCATCGTCACTGGCTGTTTCTTCTCATGTCCATGAATATTTCAGTTCCTGTGTACAGTAAAATGGGAAATGAATCATTAAATTCAGTTCCAAATTTTAACATTAAATAAATTCTTCTACACTTTGCTACTATTTTAAGGTTATTGTTGTCACTGAATATATTAATACACAGTATTACCAGTTCCATTTAACCTACTTTTTAGTTTAATTAGGTTTGAATGATTCTGGTTTTTTTACATGACAGAAATATAGTCCTCTGTATATAACAGAATATGCATCTATAGAAACATGTACATATTTTTTTGCTAGCACATGTGAATTGGATGTCTGTGGTCTCAGAATTCTCATGAATATGTTTCTACTAAAATAGAATATGGATAAACCACAATTTTAGGGTGGAAAAATTATGAAATAAATGTCATTACGTGTCTCAAAAGCGCTCACACACAAAAAAATCTAGTGCATGAATGAATGTGTGGGGGGGGTATGCATGCATGTGTATTCAAATCACTGAATAAATGAGAAGCGGCATATCAAGTTGGCAGAGGATTGCTTTTTCTTCACCATCCTTTCTGGAAGCACACAAGACCTACTTTCTTGGTTTAGAGAAATGAGGGCAAATAAAAAATAGCTAGGGTGGCACTGCCATGCAATCTAAGCTCAGCTCTCTAGGGGTGGGGGGTGGGACCTCTACAAGTGTACCATTGTGCTAACAAGGGGAACTGATACATCCAGTTCAGTGGTCATTATGACTGAAATTCTGATATTATATATATTGAAGGTAAATTGGGACAAGAGAATAAAACATCCCTGAAAAGAACAAAATTTCTCTAAACTGAATTCTAAACTGAAATTTCTCTAAACTGAAGTTGAATTAATTCCATTTAATTCAGGCTAAAGATATCAATAGGACATTAAGGTCTTGCAAGCTATTGGAGATGGTACAATGTTGCTGAATATGTTTTCTGATTATATCATTAATAATAGGTGGCTAATCTTTATTACTGGTGTTACTAGTCTCAGAAGCCATTTATGGCCCTGCTTTGTACTGAAGTATGAGAGTCTGCAGGACTGGCTGACACCTGCAGTCAAGCTGTGGGCATGTTAGCCTGTCTTCCATGTTGCTGTGCTGCTTACTCCCTGGCTTTTTCATCTGTATATAAAAGGAGACTTCCACAAAAAGGCCCTGCCCAAAAAGAACCATGATGGTGTTTGGGTTAGAACATTGAATGACAACCTGTGAGACCAGGGTTGGAATCCCCACTCTGCACAGAAGCTTGTCAGCTGGCCTTAAGGCAGCTCTCTCACCTATGTGAGGATAAAATGGAAGATGGGGCCATGTTGCCATCAGTCACTTGGGGTCCCCACCAGGGAGAGATGTTGGGTATTAATATTTGAACTGAACAAAATAAAAATGCTTCCTATCAAGAGGGATATTTCAAGTTGGAAAAAAAGAGGAAGAATTAATAACCCTACAATAGGGTTGCCAAGTCCCCCACAGCTGCCAGCGGGGGACTTTTTTTGCATACACACAGCTCACAGAGCACAATGGCATCACCTGGAAGTGATGTATTGCACCGGGCACATCGACCAGGGATGCTCTAGGTATCATAGAGTTTCCCCAAAATTGCCAGAGCGTCCCCACACAAAACCATAGAGTTTCTGTCAAATTCCTAGAGCATCCCCATGTGACGTGCCTAATGTGATATGTCACTTCCAGGCACTGCACATTCTGCACAGTGATGGGACTCTTTGGGGAGTGAGGAACCCCTAGCAGTCTCCTCCCTGCCAGTGGGTTGGGGTCTGCTAAACCAGGAGATTTCCCACTCCCAGCAGGAACTTGGCAGCCTACCCTACAAGATTAAAAATTGAGTCATTGGCTTTATAATAGTATTTTCTGTGGCAACACTAGCTTAGCCATGCTCCAAAAGATTAAGTCTGGCAGGTGTTGATGACATGCATTCACCTCGGGAGCTCACTTTCCCATGTAAATGCACGAAAAAATGTAATAATTACATTCAATATTGTTCCTAACAGACAACATATTATGTCAGCCAGGAAAATATAAATCCCTTACTAACAGTTTCTCTTCCAAGGAGAAAGGATACACACCAGCTACTTTCTCTCTCACAATATCTAGAATTAATTTATGCAGTCCAAAACTACTGCACAGATGTAAATTTGGGGCATTTAAAGCAAGTCTGAGTGCAGCGCGAAGTTTTTAAATCTTTTTTCTTTTCTTTTTTGGTACTATTTGGTAACCCATAGAAAACCAAACAGATAGTCTTCTGAGTATAACCTATTATTATAAACTGAGAGATAAAATAGGATGGGTGGGAGAAGAAAGAGACCCCTGGCTTCCTCTCCAAAATGCTCTGCTTAATAAAACACTTCGCTACCACCATCAAAGAAGGCAGCTGCCTAAAGTCTCTTTTTAAAATTGTCTACAATTTTCCAATCATTTGAAAACTACTTACAGAAGGGCACTTTTCCTACATTTTAACAGCTTGATTTCATACAGTTTAAAAATAATTCAGAATGTGTATCTTCAGAATGTGGATCAATGCATCATAAAACATGGACTGTATTGTCCTACAATTAATTTAGCAAAGCTAAGTCCCCCTCTGTTCCCCAGTCACACTCTGGGCCACTGAAAATGATCAAACTAAAGTTTGGGTGTCTGCATTTGTAACAATGGAGTGTGTGTGGGAACTGGGTTGGATCTAAGGTTGCCAGGTCCAGGCAGGGGACAAGGGGGCCAAGATTGCCATCTCCAGGTTGGGAAACTCCTGGAGATCTGAGGGGCTAGAGCCTGTGGAGAACAGGCTTCTCTGTTCTGGTATTTCATTAACAAATTTTATCATCCAGCAGTGCTCTCATACTTGTAAATCAGACACAAACTCAGTTACCATAGTAATTGAGTCAATGGATCAGTGTATCAGTCACATCTTTATGCATCCCTAATTCATATTTATATTTGTGGTTGTTACAGTGAAGATATAAATGAAACTCTGAACAACAGCACCGTTACTATTATGAGCTTTAAGGGTGGTCCCCAAAATCAAAGGGGAGGAAGGAAGAAATACAGTTAGACAATTACAGTCTTATTTGTTTTGGTTTTCAAGATTAATCTACGGTTTGAGCTCAAATCATCACTAAGGCAGGGGCAATGGGGTTCAAAGACTCACATGATAACACTGGCTGTCTTTGCAATTGAGTGATACAGGACCCTCCCATGTAGTGGATATATTTTCTCCCAGTCTAATGCTTGCAACTAGAATACTGGCTGTCTGGTAGCTTCCCTTGCACACAAAAGAACATACAATAGCTGCATTATGGGGCCCAAACAAACCATGATTATCATCAGGGCTCACTGAATCTGTGCAACAGTAGCTTGTTGCCTGTTTGCAGTTCAAGGAGAAAGTCCAAGGCAGCCCAAGAGATCTCATGATTCGTTCACACACCCCTTCCAATTGCCTGGGGTTGCTAGGTCTGACTCGAGACATATCTGAGGACTTTGAAGGTGGAGCCAGGACAAGGGCATAGCAAGCACAACTGAACTCTGAACAGAGTTCTGGCAATCACATATAAAGGGACCACACATTTTTTTAAATGCCTTCCCTCCATCTGGAAATAATGAAGAAAAGAGGCACCTTCTTTTGGGGCTCATAGAATTGGACTCCTTGGTCCAATCTTTTTGAAACTTGTGGAGTATTTTGAGAAGAGCCACTGGATACTATGCTAAAAAATTGGTGCCTCTACCCAGAGGTCATTTTGTAGAAAAATAGGTGGCGGAGCTCATCCAGGATTGTTATGCAGTTGCACCTACTATTCAATGGACAAGGTGGGAAGGAGGAGGTGGAACTCTCAGAAAGGTTCAGGAGCTGCACTCCTGTGAACTCCCGCTGAATCCGAGGCCTGCCTCTACCTCAAAATACAGCCCCCTCCAGAGCTCCAGATACCCAGGGATCAATTTTCCATTATGCCCTTTGGGAATCAGTCTCCATAGGGTATAATGGAGTGCCCAGCAGCAGGGGTGGAATTCTAGCAGGAGCTCCTTTGCATTTTAAACAATACACCCCTGATGTAGCCAATCCTCCAAGAGCTTACGAAAAAGAGCCCTGTAAGCTCTTAGAAGATTGGTTACTTCAGGGTGTGTGGCCTAATATACAAAGGAGCTTCTGCTAGAATTCCACCCCAGCCCAGCAGACATTTCTTTCCCAACCCCCCCTTTCTGATAACCCTGGAGGGGATGGCCTCCAAACCGGGGGATCCCCTGCCCCCAATTGGGGATTAAGCAACCCAAAAAGAAACACTGATAAGATGGCAAAGGTATAACCAGGGCTTTTCTTTGCAGCAGGAACTCCTTTGCCTCTTAGCCCACACCCCACTGATGTAGCCAACCCTCCTGGAGTTTACAGTAAGCCCTGTACTAAGAGCCCTGTAAGCTCTTGGAGGATTGGCTACATCAGGGGTGTGTGGCCTAATATGCAAAGGAGTTCCTGCTACAAAAAAAGGCCTGGGTATAACCCAAATATTCCATGATAAACCAGCCTCAAAATGACTCAAATATAATGAAATATAATGAATAGTTCTCATTAAATACAATGAAATAAATTTCCAAATACGTTTAGAATAGATACTACAATACAGGAATATTAGTGATGAGTCGGAAACCTATTTCATAAGGAAAAGTCCAAACTGTATCCCAGACATATCTTCAAAATTCAATATGACTCAGTCCTCCAAATGTTCAGCTTAGCATGAACATATGAACATATGAAGCTGCCTTATACTGAATCAGACCTTTGGTCCATCAAAGTCAGTATTGTCTTCTCAGACTGGCAGCAGCTCTCCAGGGTCTCAAGCTGAGGTTTTTCACACCTATTTGCCTGGACCCTTTTTTGGAGATGCCAGGGATTGAACCTGGGACCTTCTGCTTCCCAAGCAGATGCTCTACCACTGAGCCACCGTTCCTCCCCCCCCCCCCATGGAAATTCCTGGTGCACAGCTATCTTAGTCATGTTGAATTATCCTAAGTGCTCCTATCCTGTTATATATCTGAGCAAAAAGATCCTCCCTCCCACCTGAATGAGATATATTCTTAACTAGGAGAACTCCTATGGGCTCACGTTCAAAAACTGCAAACCTGATCTCAGATAAGGTCAAGGCCTTTAGATATTCAGGAAGAGTTTGTGGCTTAGCAGTATCCATCTGTAGGTGAGGTGAAAGACCTCTGCTTGAGGTTTTGGAGGACTACTGCCTGTAAGAGTGGACTATATTGCCCTTGATAGACCAATGGTCTAATTTCACTGTAAAACAACTTCATGTGTGTTCACTTTCCTGTGTGATTCCTCAGTAAGCAGAAAAAAAATGACTTTGTAAAATGTCAACAAGTTAAAAAGAAGGAAAAAAGCAAAACAGCCCAGTGAGAACTTAATATCGTTCATAAGCACAAATTGTTGGGAGCAGCCAAGTGTTAGTTAAAGGAAAACAGAAAGCGGAATCATCCTGTTCAAAACACCAAACATTTATAAAAGTCTAGAGGGGGGGATTTTGGGTGATAGAGAGGGATTTCAGGATTGTTCCCCTCCCTGTAATTACTCAGTTTATTAGTATTTTTTTTATTTAAACAGGTGCCAAAAGGGAAAAGATCTCAGCTTGCACTAAGTTTCAAATGTTAGGATGTGCAAAAGAGAGTAGTGTCTTTCCAAGACATTTCAAAAAATTAGAAAAAAGTTATGAGTCTTCAAATGTGAACTAAGGAATGGTGTTGCTTTTCATGCTGCTCGTACCATTTGCACCACCAGAGGAGCAAATGAAGTTCATGTGTTTCAATTTTAATAGTTAAGGTATTATTTTCAAGGATATATTATTTGCTGGATGGAATGGGACATAAATCTAACACATAAGTATGGCCAATTTTGTATGTCTGCTGGGAGATTCACTGACACTGATGCTTAAATAAATTTGAACTCCTCAGTACTATTATAAGGAGTACCAGAACATTCAAATATATTGTGATTCCCTAATTACATTCTAGGGTCATTTATTTTCTGAGTTTTTCCTTCTACTTCTGTATAATAATACTATAGTCTGCACATTTTTTCAGGCAGACTGAGCAGTTTTCAGTTCCACACCTAGGGTTGCCAGCCTCCAGGTAGGGCCTGAAGATTTACTAAAATTTGAGTTGATCACTAGGTGACAGAGATCAGTTCCTGTGGAGAAAATGGTTTCTTTTAAAGCTGTGGCATTACACCCATAGAGGTCCCACCCCTCTGCAAACCCTTCCCTCTCCAGGTCCACCCCCAAAATCTCCAGGGATTTCTCAACCCAGAGCTGGCGACTTACTGTATAGAGTAGTTGACCACTTTTTCTATTAATCAAAATGTCTCTCTCTCAAGATGTAAATATCAAGAAATGTGTTTCCTGGGAGGGAGGCAGACATTTTATTTACTTATTTCTATAAAATTGTGTTCTGCTTTTCTCTCAACCAATGGGGAAAATGGAATTTGGAGGAAAATAGAATATATGCAGCACTTGCTTTCTTTTCAAGCCTAAACTTGGTTCTTCGCTTCAAAAAAAGAAAAGAAAAAAGAAAAATATGCATAAGCATATTGATTATACAGCTTGCTAGTAGTGTAAAGTGTAAATGCTTGTTTTATTCAGACAACAGGGCCAAATGCCCCCATTCCTTATTTAGGATGCTGTTTTCACAAACAAAGCTAAAACAACTCGTCTAAGCCTCATTCAAAATGGACTCAGCAGCGAATATGTAAACTGCATTCTGAGTTGCTCTTTTACAAGGCGCAAAATCTTAACTACTCATTAATGTTTAGATGGGTAGCTGTGTTGGTCTGAACACCTTTAAGACATATAAAGTTTCATTCTGGGTATAAGCTGCAACTTCTTCAGATACAAAACAGAAGTCACCAGCCATCATATATAGATAGAGGGTGAGAAGGATGTTGCCAGTAAGAGCCAATTAGAGTCAAGATACAGAAGTAACTGAACTGTAAATATTGCTAAGATTAGAAAGGCCTGTAAACAGCAGCAAATTAGCATGCAGCATAATAAAGGAGTTTACAAGCAGATGTGAGAACTGAATGACATTAGCATGTGTAGTGAAATAAGAAACCAATAGCTCTGTTAAGCCCTGCCAGACCTGGCTTGAGAAGCCTACCAGCTGAGTAGGGTTGCCAAGTCCAACCCCAGAAATATCTGGGGACTTTGGGGGTGGAGCCAAGAGACTTTGGGGGTAGAGCCAGGAGACACTGGAGTGGAGCTAGGGGGGAGGGGGGAAACGGCGCCGGGGAGCGTGGCGAGCCACCCCTCTCGGAGCGGGCGACGCCGCTGCCGCCTCTTCTCCGCTCGCCGTGGCTGCTCCTCCGAGATGGGCTCAGGCTGAGCCCATCTCGGAGGAGCAGCCACGGCGAGCGGAGAAGAGGCGGCAGCGGCGCGGCGGCCTTGCCCGCTCTGCCTCTGGGGTGGAATCGGAGGGGGGGTAGAGGTGGGCTGGGGGCATGGCGAGCCGCGAGTCTGGGTCCTAGAAGGGCCCGGATTCACGGCTCGCCATGCTCCTAGCCTGCCTCGGCCTCCCCTTCTCTGTTTTTGCCTGCGCTGCTCTTGGCTGCTCCTCCGAGATGGGCTCAGCCTGGGCCCATCTTGGAGGAGCAGCTGCGGTAGGTGGGGAGGGGGCGGCAGCGGCGCGGCGGCCTCGCCCGCTCCAGGATCGGGTGGCTCGCCATGCTCCCGGCGCTGTTTCCCTCCCCTCCCCCCGCTTCTGTTCTTTTGGGGAGCAGGGGAAGAGGGTGGAAATCCTTGGGTCCCCTGCCAGGGCGGGAAGGTTGGGATTCACACTTAAACTAAAGTTGTTTTGATATGTCTCAAATTTATCTTCAGATGGGAAAAAGCAACGGCTGCTTGTCTTGTCTATTCTGTCCCTTTTTTCAGTGAAAAACATCCACAAAGCTATAAAGCAGCAGAGAAAGAGAGTAAAGAATCTTGCAAGATGGAAAGAAGTAAAGAAATGCCTTTCCCACAATCTCTCAAGAATATACTGAAGGTCTTCTTAAGTAATTCAAGGAAAGCACAGAAGGCCTGCTAGAATTCTTCTGAGCAGTGTGCAGCCAGTTTTCCCACAGCCAGGTCTAAAACTTGGTCTGGATCTACAATCATTAAGCTTCACCCAAAAGGTTTAGTCAAGATGTAAATCAATGTCCTCAACAAATTTCAAAGCCGCTCACACTCCAGT
Organism: Heteronotia binoei; assembly: GCF_032191835.1. Classification (NCBI taxonomy): domain Eukaryota; kingdom Metazoa; phylum Chordata; class Lepidosauria; order Squamata; family Gekkonidae; genus Heteronotia; species Heteronotia binoei. The sequence goes on along the minus strand of NW_026800021.1, from coordinate 179,310 downwards.
TGCAGTCCCGAGTATCCATATGTTGATGTGCAATGAATATTCTTTAGTAGGATTCCCATTATCCATATAACATGAAATGGGTATTCCAAGTTGGCTGCTCATTGCCAGAACTGTTATTTGGATTATTAAAATATTAAACATTTTTATTTTGGATTCTTAGAAGTGGAAATACAGATAGAGGATTGTTTGTCGGTCTTTCTAGAGTCTATACTTCATGGATAGTCTCTGAGAGTAACAAGACAGTTAGGTTTCTTCAACATAGCATCGATCAATCTCTTTGTAAGCTAAGTCTGATTTATGCGTGGACTAAGCCTTTTGGGTGAATCTTAATGATTATAAACAGGGCTTTTTTGTAGCAGGAACTCCTTTTCATACTAGACCACATACCCCTGATGTACTCAATCCTCCAAGAGCTTACAGGGCTCTTAGTACAGGGCCTACTGTAAGCTCCAGGAGGATTGGCTACATCAGGGGCATGTGGCCTAATATGCAAAGGAGTTCCTGCAACCAAAAAAAGCCCTGATTATAAATCTCCAGGTAGTGGCTGGGAACTTCCTGTGATTACCATTTATTTCCAGATGATAAAGATCTGTTTTCCTGGGGAAAATGGCTGCTTTGGAGGATGCACTCTACGGCATTGTAACTTGCTGAGGTCTCTCCCCTCACCAAACCTCACCTTCCCCTGGCAACACCCCCCAAATCTCCAGGCATTTTCCCTCCCAGAACCTATTTTTATCAGTAGCATAGGTGGCCAAATGCAGATGCTTCATGAAATTGGCTCCACAAAGCAGTTGCTCCATGTAGTGAATTGGTTTTGAATCTGTGAGACACACAAACCAACTCTGACAGTGAAGATCTGTGTCCCCACACTGCTGCCAAACATTCCTAACAGTGCCTTCAGGCAGAAATTCTTCTGCTTGACTAACTGGACACAGCAGAGTTCCAAAGAAAACAGCATCCAACTTTCTCAGCCTCAAGGAAAATACTGTGACTCAGAACTCAGAAAAGAAAATATTGAATGCCACAGGCCCTGCTTTAAATATATATCTATCCATTAGGCTGGATTTCTATACTTTAATTTAAAATGATGATTTTAGGACTTTGGCCAAGAATGCAGGACATAAACTAAATCAATCAAGCAAAAAATCCCACCATTTTAGTTTTGGTCTGGAATTCAAGCTTTAAACAACATGAAAAGTATGGGGAGTTTAAGGCAGGACTTCTAGAATTTGTAACCTAAAAGAACTGTCTCTTGATGGCTGGTTTTAAAGAGAGTTCCTTGAGTGTGTTTGAATGTCTGTTTTTAAATTATTCCTTTATTTACTTTGAGTTAAAGCAGCAAAAATCTGCTTCTTCCACAGCTTGCTCTCTCTGTCTCCTCTTAAGTAGGTTAACTTTATTTATAGCATATAACTAGTGAAAAGAAAATCCTGTTCTCCTAGAAAAGGGGTGTCACACTCATTATGAGGGCCGGATCTAACATAAATGAAACCTTGTTGGGCCAGGCTATGTGTGTCATAAAATGCGATGCCAGGTAGCAGAGATATCAATTTTATAAATGACACAGACAAACACAACTAAAGATTTTTTAAAAACTTAAAATAAAACATGCTTAAAACACTAGCATTCTTGCAATATTTTGTTTATTTAACAGTCTCTGATAACTGACACCTCTTGCTCTGAATTATTGCATCAAAATCTGGAGACAACATCTGAGCTGTAGCAATCTTGAGTAGACTGTTCGGGTGTTATTCAGGTGTGTAGCTGTAAACTGCAAACATACTTTTGATTTATTAACATCCATTACAGAAATCTCATGGTCAGTGCTTTAAGCCTAAGACCCAAAAGTAAACATGACATGTCTGGGCATTGAATGTTTTTGTGCATACGTTGCATCATGTGCTGGTCAGCCAATGGAAAAATTGAGGCTTTGCTCTATAGCTCCTGTGTGATTGAGCAAGTATGTCAAAGCAAGCTGTGATGCAGAAGGAAACAAGAGAGGGAGAAGGAAGCAGTGAGTTGCTCAAGGGCCTGACAGGAACCTTCCAGGGGCCTGATCCAACCCTTGGGCCACGTGTTTGACACTGCTGTCCTAGAAAGTAATTCACAAAAGATAACCACAGCAACATATTAATCACAGAACTGATCCAGGGATTTCTGATACATAGGATTCTTTAAGAGGCTGATATTTAACTTGACGGGAGGTCCAATTTAACCAAATTTTCATTTCACGTATTAGGCTTATTTTGTTTTATACTACAAAACCATTAATTGTTTTCTCCTTGGATTCTAAATTTTATCTAATTTTGCCCTTCAGCAGTGCCAACAGAAATCACCAATCTCACCTTCAAATGTATTAAAGCTCTTTCACTTAAAATGGGAAAATTTGCCTTAAAGTTTTCATTTGTTGGTTCTTGAAAACTATGTAACTGGGATCTTATCTACTTTGTTTGTTCTGGCCTTTAGAGTAATCTGATAAAGCGAGAAACAGCTCTACATCACACTTTCAGTGTGCTTATTTCCCCGTGGGTAGAAATGACATAAATAATGCTAGTAACCTAACTGATAATTTTATCAGAAAATAGAAAATTGCATCATTGGATAGGAATTCACATACTTAAAAAAAAACACATGTTGCTCAAAAAAGCATCAGCAGAAGAACCACTATCACATAGGGAAATATGAAGGAGTTTCAGTAGCAAATATCAGACTATTCAATTAAGTGAAAACACAAGGTTCAAAGCTTAATGGTGCAACATCCAGGATTCAAGGACAGAGACAATCCAAAACCATCTTCCAAAATTGGGTTATGAATGTGGCTGGTTCAGGTCTAATCTTGATCTAACAACTGCCATCTTTGCCTTCCTTCCATTGGAAATAGTGGAGGGGGTGCCTTCTTTTGGGGCTAACATACAATTGGACCCTCCCTCCAATCCAACTTTTTTGAAACTTGGGGGGATAGTTTTGAGGAGATGCACCAGGCAGCAATTTGGTCCCTCTACCTCAAAAAACAGCCCATCCAGAGCCCCTGATAACTACAGATCAATTTTCCATTATACCCTAGGGGACTTATCTTCATAGGGTATAATGTAGCCCTGAAGCGGGGGGAGGGCCTCCAAACCAGGGGATCCCCTGCCTCCAACTAGGGACTGGCAACTTTATCTGGTGGCCCCATAGATAAGCTCTTTGAGTCTGTTCTTCTCTCTGTTTCTTTCTGGAGTCACCAGATCAGATGCAACACTGTGTATAAATATTTTTATGCTACCATCTTACCCAATCAGGGTCCCCATGGTGGCACACATAAAAGCATAAAAACATCTGAACAATTTAAAATATTTTAAATTATAAAATAATTGGCCACCACATAAAATTATAAAACATGGCCATCTGAAGCTATGAGCTAAGCAAGCCATGATGTAATTACTGGATCTTGATGGGCTTGGAACCAACTGCATCACTTTCTACACCTACAAACAGCCAAAAACTAGATTTTTTTCTAGTTTCACCACCTACAAAAATGCAAACCATTCATCTTCTGTAGCTGGCGATGTATTGCAAAGGAACTGCTCCCTTTCCTAGAAGAGGACATCTAGGAAGTCTTTATCTGACAAAGTACACTTTTGAACCCAAAATAGTTCTTACTGAATAACAGTCAACCTCCACAGTAATGTGCATAGTATATATTACCCAGTTACTGTACATATTGTCCTGCTCCCTCTGCTTTGTTTTCTGCTTGGGATACCATTTTCTTCATTGTTTAACACATTGTGTCTAATACTTTATGTTTTGTTTCAAATTTCTGTAATCCTAGTCCTATTATATTGTTTATTAGATTTTGTATTCCTATTGATTGCATTTACTTACACTGTGTAATCTGCCTTGAGTCTCTGTGAGAAAGGTGGACTATGAATAAAGTAAATAAATAAAATATTGTCATTGTGGATACAGTCTCTGAGCATAACAAGAAACATCAATCTCTTTGTAAACCATGTCTGAATTATTTCATATAGTTTTACTGCACATTATTAAACAGGTCCTTCAGTTAGCTTTTCACCAATTGCCTATATTAACCAACACAGCTGAGAGAGAGAGAGAGAGAGAGAGAGAAGGTTTTTTTGATACTCTGTGTATGTGTACATTTATGGGTATTTGTATATCTCTAAAAATGATGATGAATATCCTGTTTCAAATATCACTGTATTGGGTTTTTACAACTCGGTTGAATCACATTACCTGCAATGACACCAAGAGTACTTAATCTCTTGGCAATTGATGAGCAGTGGCAAGAAAGCCATTCCAAAAATTAAACACAGCTGGAACCTTTGAAATCATTGTGGTCATATTCTTTGACAGCTTAAATGTTTTTCAGTCTGGAAGCTGAGCTGCAATAGAAAACATTTCTTCCCTGTAGCCTAAAATAACCCATCAGCCAAATCCATCACTAATATCAACATGGCGATAGTAACTTAAATGAAGCCAGAGAGCAAGACTTGTTTTAATGGGTAATAGAAGTAATCCTTCAATTTACGCAATCCCTTCAAGCTAAAACAGCAGTATTTAGTGCACACACACTATACCTTTTTAGAGACTGAATGTCTTGTTATGCTTATCTGTGCTTTTTAACCTCTAGGGCTGACTGATGCACATTACCCAAGGCTGCTCTTAAATGTGGTAACCCTGCAGTTGGTTCAGAATGCTGCTGTTCTAATGCATATTTCTAGATCATTTGCAGAGTGTGACAAACTACACTTTTTAAAAAGCCTTAAAGTACTGTACAAACAGAATAAAGGTATGTCAAGAGTCAATTCTTCACAGAGAGCCTTGAGTGACAGGCTGTTCTGAACAATCTGATTGGACAGCATCAGCTGAGCAGACACAGTCTTGAGAGAGCTGGATGCTGAGAAGAGAGTGTCAAATTTGTGCCTTGATTGGAGAAAGTCAGGATTCTGCCTTGACTGAGAGAGTCTGGTTTCAGCCTTGGCTGAGAGTGGTTTAACACAGAAAGGAAACTGGGGGAAAGTAGCTAGGAGGTTTGGGAATGTATGAGACTCCCATTCAGGCCAAGGAAAAGAGAAAGGTCTTCTCAGTGCTGTTTTTGTTTTTTAGAAAAAGCCCAGCAGGAGCTCCCATGCATATAGGCCACACTGCATGGTCTGGGAGCACATGGCTGCCGCAGCAGGGTCAGGTCAACCAGAGCCCCAGCCAGCCCAGGTGGAGCTTCATTCCTGTAGACTCCAGCAGAAAAAAAAAAAATCCTGGATCTTCCAGGGAGAGAGGAAGCTTTCCTACTCAGTAGAGCAGGGGAAATAGCTCTAAAGAGTACAGAGATCCCTGATCTAGTGTGAATAAAAACTGCCCATGGAGACCTAGAGAGTCAATCAAACACTGGTGTTTCAAGAGAAGGGGGCTGAGTACAAGAAAAGATTTATCAGCCAAAGGAGTTTGAGAGATACTAAAGAAAGTGTTAAGGACAAATATTGGAATAAAAGCCTCTCAATATAAAGTTTCAAGAAACTGCAAAAAAGCTTAAGAAACTCTCATTATATTCAAGAACTAAAGTCTGTGCAAAAATTGGTTTTACTTCAGAAATTTTAGTCTCTGAGTTCACCTGACCTTTTCTCTCTATGTCAAATAAAATATTTTGTTCTTTATGAATTTTAGAAGTGTCTGAAATGCCATTACCAGTAGTTTAAGTTAAAGAGGGCTCCTGATCGTTCCCTCAAGTTCCTGGGCTGTGCCAATAAGTCAATATATTGAACTGTCAAAGGGTAGAACAGCCAGACTTCTTAGCTAAAGAGGAAGACATATTGCATGGGCAGTTCAGTCAGAGAAGGAAACAGAAAAACAGAGAAAATTTTGCCTTTGAGGGAGAAAAGAGTTAGGGATCTGTCATAAAGCATCCATTACAGAGTTTTTTTCTTTTATAGTTATTATCTGGAGATAGTACTATTTTGTGCTCTCATCATGCACAAGGTCTTATGCAATGCCTCCTAATTTGGGATTGAACTGAAAGGGGCAAGAAGAGTGATTGCTTGTGTGCCTCCCCATTGCTGCAACAGATTAGAAGTATTTAACAGTTAAACATGCAAATAAAGCTAGACAATCCAGCACCTGCTTTTTGGAGATGGGCTCCAGTTATTAACAATTCAAAAGGCACCATTCTGTGTATGAAACAACTATTGACATGTGTTACTTCCAGAATGTTAAGTGAGGAAACTGTTACCACCAAGTCATTTCGATTAAAATAAGAACATAAGAAGAGACCTGCTAGATCAGACCAATAGTCCATCTAGTCAATTCAATTCAATTGCTTTATTACTGTCCATGACCAAATACATAGTACAAGGCAGACCAACAACACCCCCAGAAAAATTGTAAAAATCTAGAGGGACCTAAATAAGTAAAACATATGATATGAAAACTATAAATGTATAGATAAAATAATGGACATTAATATGAATAAAGAGATATGACAAAAAAAAATACTGGTCTGACATCTTCTTACTTATTAGATATGGTACAAAAGATAAAAAATTAAAAGATTATACAGTTCCAGTAAAATATTAACTAGAATACACTGATTAACATTACAACCTAATACCTCAAGAATGGCTTGTAGGAACCATAAAGTGCAATTTAATTGCACGAGAACAAAATTGGGCAACTTTATGCTTGGTCTCTGAATTTGTTTCAGTTTCAATAACATTTATGGTGGTATACAGAGTACTCAGGAATTAGGATAAAGTAAAATACAAGTTTGGGAATATTAAAAAATAATTAAAAAACAGACAGTTTCAAGACCCCTTCATTACATAATCCTCACGAATTCTCCTAGCTGCTACCAAGAATTTGGCACAATTAGATGTGAATTGGGGGTTAGAATCTGATAACAGCATATTTCTGATTTTAGAATCAGAGAACCCCAGGCATCCCTCAAACAAAGAATAGATGTACCTGGCGTGTATGCCTAAGTAAAGGCCACACCCAAGCAACACATGGTCAATCATTTCCACTTTATCTGCACCACAAGGGCAGACCCACAAGCGACCCTCGATGACTGCTGAAGGAAAGATATTGCAACGGGCCATAGAAAAGGCCCTTCTGTGGGATGGTATTGCTAGATTTGAGAGATTGGAGGCTGGAGCTAGCACATATCTCCTTTGGGTGCCCATCTAGTCCAGCATCCTGTCTCACACAGCGGCCAACCAGTTACTCTGGACAGCCAACAACAGGGCATAGAGGCCAGTTCTTCTCCTGATGTTGCCTCTGGGCTCTGAGATTCAGAGGATTAGTACCTCTGAACCTGGAGGTTCCCCTCAGTCACCTTTTCAAGTGGCCATTGATATGTTTGATCCTGTGGCCATAACCACAGGAGAGGGAGAAATTTTATCTTTGTCAATTTACTCCATCCTAGGCATAATTTTATAAACCTCCATACCCCCCTTAATTGTCTCTTTTCTAAAATGAAAGTCCAAGACTCTACAAACTTTCCTCATAGGGAAGGTTCTCCAGTTCCCTAATTATCTTGGTTGCCCTCCTCTGTACTTTTTCCAGCTCTGCAATGTCCTTTTTGAGATACAATGACCAGAACTGTACACAGTATTCCAAATGAGGCCACACCATAGACCTATACAGAGGCATTATATTGGCCGTTTTAGTCTCAGTCACTTTCCTAATAATCCCTAACATAGAGTTTGCCCTTTTCACCTCTCCAGCACACTTTCATTGAACTATCCACTATGACCAAAAGATCTCTTTCCCTCTCAGCCTCATCAGGTTCAGACACCATTAGCCTATACTTGAAGCTGGGATTTTTGTCTAAGTGTGCATCACCTTACACTTACCAACGCTGAATTTTATTTGTCACATTGTCACCTTGCCCACTCCCACAACTTGTGGAGGTCCTCTTGGAGCTCTTCACAGTCAGCCTAGGTTTTCACCTGAATAATTTGGTGTCATCTGCAAACTTGGCCACTTCACTACTTACCCCTAGTTCCAGATCATTTATTGAATAAATTAAATAATATCACCCTGTGACAAACAGCAGCAATATGCATGCTAAGGACCAGTGAGTGATAGCTGATAGAACTCACTCTCATTGGTGGACTGCTTGGAACTGTCAAAGGAGAGTGGCAGTTAGGCAGTTGGAAAGTCAGTTATGGGGCTGAAGGGAGTTGAAGACTGACCAGGGAAGACAGCAAAGGTCTTTTTGAGATGCTCTCAAGAGTACGACCAAAAAGTCATAAGACAGAGTCTAATGCAGAACCCATAAAGTGGGGTTTTACATCTTAGAGACTCTGGTGAGAGACTGCTCTCAGACATGAAGAACAGGTTCTGTATTTGTCCATCAAATAATCACTTGTTGACAGGGAAAACAGTCCCTTTATGAAACTTAGAGTCCAAAGGGAGAAAAGGATCAGGCTTTGGAAAAGGGATTTTGAGGTGACAGGGAAAGGTCCTCAAAAAGTGCCAAAAGCCCAGGTTACTACTATGAACTGGCAGATAGTAATGATAGTGTCAAGAGGAGAAGGTCTAGAGAAGAGTCCTTGGTCTTATACCCATAGGGACAATGCTTAGTGCACTCCTGTTTGTGTGAAGCTGTGAAAGGAAACTGTTAACCAGAAATATAGTCCTAGTCATAAAAAGTTAAACCAGTGACATTTGTGAAACCTTGAGAGAAAGTTAAGCAACTTTAAGGGAAACGTCATATCATGTAAAGCCTCAGAAGTTTTGTGTGCAAGTTTATATCTGTTCAGTCCTAAATACCTACATAGTATATACCAAAACCTTTCCCTGCCAGTTTGTTTTAATAAACCAACTTTTGTTTAATCCATCCCTATGCCTAATGAGCCATTTTCTGAAAGGTAAATATTAAATACAGAAACAGTGACAGGGGAATCAATTTTAGTGGCATGCCCATTGCATAGCTGGCAGCAGCGGTCAGGATTCAAAATCCCCCTTTGTCACACACCCCACTATCAATCTGTGTGGGACTCCACTGCTTACCTCCCTCCATTGTGAAAACTGTTCACTGAATTCTTATCTTTGCTTCCTATCATTTAACCAATTTTTAACCCATAAGAAAACCTATACTCTCATCCCATGACTGCTAAATTTACTCAGGAGTCTTCGGTGAGATACTTTGCCAAAAGCCTTTTGAAAGTCCAGGTATATCATGCCTACCAGATCACCATTGTCTATAAGCTTGTTCACTTTCTCAAAGAACTTCAAAAGGTTGGTGAGGCAGAAGCCATGCTGATTTTCCCTCAGCAGGCTGTCTCTCTATGTGCCTAACAATTCTATCTTTGATTACAGTCTCTACTAATTTGCCTGGGACAGACATTAGGCTGACTGGCCTGTAATTTCCTGGTTCCCCCTGGATCCCTTTTTAAAAATTGGTGTCACATTTGCTACTCTCCAGTTTTCTGCTACAGCAGTTGAATTTAGTGATACATTACATATATCATATATAGGTTTGCAGATTGTTACATTCTATTCCTCAGTATTGGCGTCTCTGCCGAAAAACTTTCACGGCAGACTTTTTACGGGGTGGTTTGCCATTGCCTTCCCCAGTCTTTTACACTCCCCCCCCACCCCCAGCAAGCTGGGTACCGACCTCGGAAGGATGGAAGGCTGAGTCAACCTTGGGCCGGCTACCTGAATCCAGCTTCCGCTGGAATCGAACTCAGGTCGTGAGCAGAGAGTTCAGACCACAGTATTGAACTGCTGCTTTACCACTCTGCGCCACGGGGCCGGTAGGCAGAGTAGATAATTACTTAAAAAAATATAGACTGCTGTTCATGAACATTTCGATTCCTTTCCCTGTCTGCCATGAAAGCCATCTGCTGTGCATGGCTGACCTCATGAATTTTCAAGCCCATTTCTGCATTGAAAATGGTTGTTATAATATTGAAAAAAATGTAGGAGAACCAGAAACCATTAAAAAAGAATACTGCCTGACTCAAGCTTGTGCTGTGACCCCAAAAAGTCGAATATGATTATTGTGCTTAGTTTACAGGTACCTGAGAAATATTCTGGAATTCAAACAAAAGCCACTCTCCACAAGTGATATTTTCAGGGCTTTTTTTGTAGGCAAAGCCCAGCAGGAACTCATTTGCATATTAGACCACACTCTCTGACATCACCACTGTTTCACACAGGACTTTTACATCGAAAAAAACCAGCAAGAACTCATTTGCATATTAGGCCACAACCCCTGACACCTAGCCAGCCAGAACTGTGTTCCTGCTAAAAAAGAGCTCTGGATAAATATTAGGTGTATATCTCAGGTATATACACCTGGTTGGCATAGCATAGTGGTTACTGCATCGGACTAGGACTGGGACTGGATTTAAAATATCCTGCTCTGCCATGAAAGCCTACCAAGTGATTTTGGGCCCATCACAATCTCTCAGCCTAACCTGAGAATTGTTTTGAGGATTAAGGGGAGGAGGAGGATCAATGTAAAAAGCTGAGATGGGTCCCCAGTCTGGGAGAAAAGAGAGATACATATATACACATCTTGATACCCTTTGCACTGTCATCTCAGCACTCAGGCAACAGCTAGGAGAAGAGCGAGCTGCCACGGAGAAAGTACGATTATCATCACCACCATGGCAGCCACCCAGGAAAAGAGAACAATGGCCACAGAGGAGGTGGTGGTTTCACTCTCCATGACCAGTTTGCTCTCCTCCAGGCTCTGGCATCTTCACTCAGCGGCTGTTCCTCATGTTGAGGAGAGCTGTCAATCTTTATTTTAAAAAAGAGAGAAAGCAGTGAGGGAAGCCCTTCCATTCAAATGCACAAAAGCTAGGTAAAGTTTAACAGTAGAAGAGAGACACATGCTCAGAAACAATATGGTAATTTAAAAGGCTATGTATGTGATAATTTATATATTCTAGCCATATTTTGTATCATTCTATTGCATTTGGTGGGGTGGTACACAGGGCATCTAATAGTCATGAGGCCCTTTTGATTGATGATGATTGTAAAAGTGGCTCCCCATGAGCTACAGAATACCACTGCCTTAGAAATTTTCTACTTTTGATCAACCAAAATTATGTTTCTGTAGCTGAAGCCCTCTACTACTTGTGCCTTTTATTTCAGCAGAGAACAAGTCTTTGAGCTCTTCCATGAGCCTGCCCTTTAGGCATTTGTTGAGCATGTTAATGTTGGTCTTCTATTCAGCAGACTAAATGTACCCAGGCAGATCTTTCAGCCTTTCCTCAGAACCAAGGCAGGTCCTTCAGCCTTTCCTCAAATGGTCAAAGATCTGTAACAAGTGCACACAGAGCAGCAGGAACTACAGGTTCGGGTCAAAAACCTTTGCCCCTGTTCCCCCTAATGTAAAAACTCATGGCAACTGATGCCAGGAGCAAGTTAACAACTAAGCAGTATATTTCTTATTTCCTTGATACCTTGCTATTAGTCAGGCAGCACCAAATACTGTGATTTGCAATCTCTTGCTAAAAGCTGTGATATTTATGAAGCCAAGACCCAGGGACAATTTTACTACCTATCAAATGGCTGCTATATCTTTAACAGTGCAACTATGTAGAGCAAGTCCAGTTTCAATAAACTTAGACTGGAGCAATTCCGAATAAGTTTGCACTCCAACAATGCAGTCTAAAGCACTGTTATGCCCTTCAAAGCTTGCCTATTTCTATGAATTTAGAAAGCTGTGACTCAGCTTGGCATGCTACCTTAAGTCTACTAAGGCTGGCACAAACTGATTAAATATTTCCTGCAATGATGAAATATCTGTTCCACCTATTCCATGGTACCTTTCTTGGACACTAGACAAGAATGAAAAGGCAAGTAAGCATCCTAGATGAGCCATACTGTGATGCTATCTCCACTGGCTTCTTGGCAGAGGATACTCAAGAGGACACTCAGTAGTGACCGATGTTCCAGCACATGCTCAAAATGCTTAACAGTTCTTGGAACTCCAGACATTTCATGCTATTTTTTTTTTTGGGGGGGGGGGGCGAATTTCCAGCTCAAATCACAACTTTAAGCATACTGAAAGCTCTGAGCAAGCACACCCGCAGGGGAGTTTATTGCTCATATATTTGATGATGGCTGCCAACAGACCATATCTCTATGAGCACTTTGTCCTTGGGCTAAATTGTTAAAAGATGAAATGTGACCAAGTGTCCATCTATGTGCCTGGGGAGACTAGGAGGGGAGGACAGATTAATTCTCAGCTTCTTGCTGCCTCCTCCTGAAACCCAGCACAGAAAATGAAGCCTCTCAGGTTCAGAAGGAGAAAGGCCACAGCATCTCTTTCTTTGTTGCTGTTCCTTTCACAAAACATACTTCTGCAGTTTGTGGCTGTAAAGCCAGTATCTATTTGGTTATCTTCTTGAATACATGCTAGTTTCCCCACTGTCTTTGGCAAAAGAGGGATCATGTATATGTATCACAATATATATCACAAAGAGGGATCATGTATGTGTATCACAATATGTATCACAAAGAAAAATGCATGCATTGAAAAGTTCATGTATCCCAAATTGCATAACAGTATACACCAGTATATACCAGAACCTTCTGCCAAGCGCTTTAATCAGGCACATCTCCCTCCTCCCCCTTCTGTCCTCAGCCTTTGAAGCTCAGAGGCTGACGAAGTTCCCAGCTTCTTCTGCAGTGTCTTTGCTGCTGCAGCAGGAAGCAAAGCTGCAAAGAATATGCAGAGTGTATTTTCCATTAAGGTCTCTGTGCCCAGACAGATAGAGCCCAGAGGCCTTAGTGGGAAATCCACTCCATGTTTTCCTTGCAACTTTGTCTGTGCTGCAATATGTTTCAATGGAGTGGAGATCAGTTTCACTTTCAGCATTCATATAGCCAGCTGAAGCTCATGTTTCCTGGAGTTGTTTCCTTGCAAATAAAGGATTGATGTTTTGAACCAGCTTGTCTCTACTGAATGGACCTGACCTACTCTAACCTGGGAACCCACACCCAAAGGGGGATAGTACACTGGAGAGCCATTGCCAATCTGAGCAGACCTGGGGAGGGGGAGAAGCTTGCAATGCCATTTCATTGTTTTCCTAGGTTCAGAGCATTTCATATTTTTAGTTTCTGCTGTGATCCTTGTGCTTTTTCTTGATGTTTTATTTTAAACATTGCATTGCCAAATCCCACTATTCCCCCACCTTTCTATCTTAAACAAAATATTGCAAGAGTTTTAAGCATATTTGTATTTTATGTTAAAACATAATAGTTTTAATTGTGTTTGTCTGTGTCCTTCATAAAGTTTATCTCTCCGCTACTGCAGATTACATTTTATGACACACATGGACCAGCCCCACAAAACCCCATTTGTGTCAGATCTGGCCCTCCCAACAATTGAGTTTGACACCCCGGTATATACCAATCAGGGCTTTTTTTGAGCAGGAACTCACAGGAACACAGTTCCAACTGGCTTGGTGTCAGAAGGTGTGGCCTAATATGCAAATGAGTTCCTGCTGGGTTTTTCTACCAAAAAAAGCCCTGTACAAAACAATGGTGATGTCAGGGGGGTATTACCTAATATGCAAATGAGTTCCTGCTGAGCTTTTGCTAAAAAAAAAAAGCCCTGATACCAATATACTTCTAGAAGAAACCCTGGGGAAAGGACCAGGGGAAGAAGAGGGAGAATGAACAAGAATAGAAAGCAGAAGATGAAAATCATCTTGCAACTTGCCTACAAAATATACTTGATGCTGCCACTTGGCCCTAGTTCACTCACTACTGCACTGGTTGAGTTTTTGCATTTTGGAGGAAAATGTAAACCACTGTGTAGCAGGAAGAATGTGTGAACCAGGTACTCATCACTGGCATCTACTCATGCAGGATCTTGACTCAAGTGACTTTTCTTTCTCAACAGCACAAGTTTAAAAAATGCACATAGGTCCTTTGCAAAATTAGGCATTGGTTTGATGGATCCAGTTGATATTTCTTTGAGGTGCAATGGGTGGAGAAACAGCAAGCCACTTTTCCTCTTACACACAAATACCTCTTGTAACCATGTCCATAACCTGTAAAGCAGGCCAGTGCTATTATTCTCGTATTGCAGATGTAGGGGAGGAAGATGCATGCATCAAATGTCGTTCAAAATATGATCGAATTGGAAATAAACTGCATGATGCACCAGTTCTGCCACAAAAGCAAGACCAAAACCCAAGGAGAAGAAAAGGAGAATTTTGGAAGCATTATCTCAGATGGTGTAAAACCATCCTTAACAGTACATTGTAATGCAATCTCAAAATAGTTAAAGTGTGATACAAAGTACTGCTTCTGCATTAAGTATTGACTTCCTTTCTGTGGGAACACTTTGTGAAGCCAGCAATGAAGCGCAAAAATGAAGACGGGAATTGTGACAAAGTCTATAGAACGGATGGCATTGCTAACATTAAGCCAACGGAGGATTAGAGGCATCCCGAAAGCTGCATTATTTCTGAAGCACCAGCAGCAAAGTTTAATCTCCACAGCATGTTCTATCCAACTCATTGGCTGTAGAGAGAAATTAATTTTTGTTTGAGTAGATCCAAGGAGCCTCTATATTCATCTTGTTAAGTCAAAAAAAAAATTAAAACAGGGAAAGTTTCCGGAAGATCGAATCATTGTAGTGTGAAATGAAGATAATGGACTCACAGCTTATTCTACATAACACTAGGTTTTTTTCTCCCCAGATGCTTGGCCAAAAAGGCAGATTATACAAAGAAGGCAAAATGAAAAGTCCTACATCCTTCTGTTTAACTTGACAGGGAATTAGAGTTTTAGCAAGCTCCTGGAGGTTGCTGTTTACATATAAATGTTACATTTTACCATGAGAGGATAGTACTTATTTAAAATTACTAACTGGGGCATGCCTGAGATTTTAAAGCACAAATAGTGCTATTTCCTGCATAGTTTGGCTTGGGGGTTTGCCTCTGGGCTATGGGTTGCATTGATAATCAGCATAGTTTGTAAGGACGGCTGCAATCAGTTGATTTATGAATTTATGCTATGCTTCAAGGTACATCAGCACAGCTACATAGCAATTTTGGAAGGTTAAATACCTCTCAACTAAGCAGCTTTTTTTGAAATGGGTATTACAGGTCAGTCCAAAGTTACAGTCTTCTCAGTCTAGTAAAGTCAGTGAGCTTCAGAAGGCGTGTTTAGGACTGTACTGTCGGTGAAACAGCTAGCCTTCTGCAGAGATTGTTCGTTTCTGAAGATTTTGAAAACAATGATGTACCTTTTGAGTGTCTGAACAGCTTCAGTTTGTGCCAGCTACAGCTTTGTGGAGCTAACACTGAGCTGTGAGCTGCATCAACTTAAACAAAAGGTTTCATGTTGAGTTTTGAAGGTATAACAAAGGATAAAATTTCAAGCGCATAAGGGAATAACTCAGGAGTAGGGTTGCCACTTGCCAGGTCCAACTCAAGACATATCTGGGGACTTTGGGGGTGGAGCCAGGAGCAAGGCTGTGACAAGCATGACTGAACTCCAAAAGGAGTTCTGGATATCACATTTAAAGCGACCGTGCACCTTTTAAATGCCTTCCCTTCATACGGAAATCATGAAGGATAGGGGCACCTTGTTTGGGGGCTCATAGAATTGGACCTGTTGGTCCAATCTTTTGAATTTTTTGGGGGGGGGAGTTGAGGAGAGGCACCAGATACTTTGCTGAAAATTTGGTGTTGATACCTCAAAAAACAGCACACCTATAGCCTCATATACCTAAGTACTGATTCTCTATCATACCCTATGGGGACTGGTCTCCATAGGGTATAACAGAGTGCCCAGAGGAAAATTCCTCCCATGCTTCCTGATAACCCTGAAATGGAAGAGGGCCTCCAAACTGGGGGATTCCCTGCCCCCAACTGGGGACTGGCAACCCTACGTGGAGATCTGTTGTAATTAGGGTTGCCAGGTCCCTCTTGGCAACCAGTGGGGGACTTACTCAGATAAAAGGTGACAAGGCCTCAGCCTCTCTCTTTCTCCAGGTAAGTTCCCCCACTGGCCGGTTGATTAGCCAGGAGTTCAAGGTTGGCCATCTCTCCTTTCTCCCCCCACCCACCCCTTTCTACTTGATAGGCCCAGGATTTCTACCTGGTAAGCACATAGGGTTACCCAGGTCAGAAAATAAGAAAAAACAAGGAAATACTTTTTTATACAGTGAGTGATTAAAATGTGGAATTCACTGCCAGAGGATGTAATGATGGCCACAGGCACAGACAGCTTTAAGAGGTGACTAGACAGAGGAGAAGAGGTCAGTCAGTGGCTACTAGCCATGCTGATTGAAGGGAACCTCTACATTCAGAGGCAGTAAACCTCTCAATAGCAGTGACAGGAGGGAACACCAGGGGAAGGCCTCGGCCTCCAGAGGAACTGGTTGGCCAGTGTGTGAGACAGGATGGTGGACTAGATGAACCACTGGTCTGATCCAGCAGGGTTCTTCTTATGTTTTCATCTGAATTTAATAGAACTTTTTGCCATCAGTGTTAGTAAAGATAGGACTTGTCATACATAAATTGCAAACTACAAAAAGGGTTATCTTAATTTACCTCCATAATAGCACACTCTCCTTTGGGACTGTAATTTATGTCTGTGCTCCATTTTCCAGTAAGTGTTAAAGCTCAAACATCATTGCTTTCCACTCTCAAAACAAGATACACTTTTAAACAGACTTAAATTGCTAGATATTCCTGGATTGCATCCCATTTCTTTGGATTGTGTCATGAATGTGAGGCTACTGTTGACATTCCACACTTCTTGAACTGTACAGAATTAATTTAGTGTATCCTGTACCGAATCTGCAAAGACCAGTTTGCAAGGATAGGGACAAATCCCACTCCAAATCTTCCCTTCCAGGTTTCTGTATGCTCTCATATATGAGAGCTGGCAGGTTTCTCCTCCCCTTTCCCTCTTTAACTGACATTCAGCTGTTCTCAACATTGCATCCCTTCAGCAGCATTTTCAGTCCTCAAGAAGTTTTTTAAGGGGGGTTCTTTTCTTGTTAATGTTTGAAGTCATATTTGCTGCACACTTGGAGCATGAAAACACCCTTTAATTACTCTTTGGGGGCCCCCAATGTACAGGTTTTATCATCCGCACACAGGCCAGCCATTTTACAATTAGGTAAAGTGATACAAGGATTGTAATTTGCCACATGCCTAGAAGAAGTGTTATTTTGCCCAAGTGACTTATCTAAAATGTAACCTCCATTGATGCCTCACAGAGGGAGGGTTTATAAGAGGGTTAGTAGTTCATAAAGTCATGGTCCCCATCATGGTGTCAATGGTTTAAACTTTCTTCCACATGTCAGGGACAGGAGAGTTTTCAACCTGAAAAAATATTCTTAAACTGAGAATTCAATGAAATATTGGATATTCTTCCAATTCCACCCCCCCCCCCCATGCAGGCCCATTGCATAAAGCTACATGATATTGGACATATAGGCAGAAGGTATGATACTCTAATGATATTCATTCAATTTTCTCCCTTGTTTCTTCCCTAATGGGCACTTGTCAGGCTACTGTTATAATGCAATTCTGACACCTGAAACCTCCAAAAGGCCTCAAAATGGTGAAGTACTTCAGCCTTAGACATTTTTTGACATGAAATGTGAAAGCTAGGAACGGATGTTATACGGGGAAAGTAAGAAAACTAAAAAATAGGAAATTTGAATTTAAGCTATAAATAAAGGGTAGTTCACATAGCAAGTTACTTGGAAATCCATTGGGAGAAAGAAAACCTGAGTGCCTGTCAACTCGGTATTGTGCACTTGACATAACATATGTGTATGTGTGTTAGGGTTGCCAGTTTCAGGTTGGGACATATTTAGAGATTTTGAGGGTGGAGCCTGAGGAGGATGGAGTTTAAGGAGGAGAGGGACTCCAATAGGGTGAAATACCACAGAATCCACTTTCCAAAGCAGCCATTTTCTCCAGGTGAACTGAACTCTGTAACCTGAAGATCAGCTGCAATGACAGAAAATCTCCAGCTACCACCTGGAGGTTGGTAACATTAACTGTGTATATGTATATATATTCATATGCCTATATATTCAATGCATATACTTTAAAAATATCGTGAGAATTAATGTACTCATAGGGTGGTCTTAGCCACAGAGCATCTGGGGTGGCTGCTCCAATTCCCCAGCTGACCCTAGCCCCCACAGAGGGGAAAGAAGTAGCCAGCTGCCATGTCCATGCCTTGCTGGCTTAACTGCTGCCCACTCTCTCCAGGATTTATGCTGGGCGGCAGCTGGCTGGCTCGGTGGCCACCAAACAAAGGCCCCTGCTCTCTTTGAGTTTGGGCAATAGCCAGCCAGCCAACCAACTCAGCAGCTGCTTCAGACAATGGCCAGCTCACCAGCCTGCCTCCTTCTCTTGAACTTGAGGTGGCGGCTGTGATTCTGAGGCCCCTTGCCAAACTTTTGCACAGAGACACAGAATCACTAAGACCATCCCTGTGTATTCACCCAGCGCTATAATTATAAAAACGTGTTCTTAATGTTCCAAAATATGTATAGTATTAGCAGGTATTTGCCTATCCAAAATAGTCCAAAGACTGAAACCCATGAGTATTTAACTGGGGGAAAAGAGTTTAGCAGAGTTTAGCTCTGAATAAACCATGTGAAGGACAAGACTACTAGTCTAACAACAGATTCAGTTAATGAGATCAGCTTTTATCTTAACAAGCTTTCTTATACCATGTTGATGAACCAGTATTTGCATGCACTAGTAACAACACTTTAAAATGCACAATACATAAATCTTCCAGCCACCATATTACACTGGCTATAGGGAGTTCAGTATAAAATTATCCTCCATTTCTCTCTCTCTATAGAATAACAGGGCCTTTAAACCAATTTGCCCCTTACTTCATAGCAAATACTAAAGGCACAGCTATTCCAAAGCCATTTTTCCATTTCCCATGGACTCTGAAGTTACATTTGTTTGTAACACCAGATTTGTCTGCACATTGTTATGTGCTCTGCCACACAAACAATACATGATTATAAAAATGCAAATGGCATATTATATTCAAAACATTAAACACACTTTGCCACAAAGTCTGTTTCACCGTGCATTCTCAATTTCAGGCAGCAGCCTTGGAAATGTCTAGCAAACAGATGTTTCCAAAAAAATTTGCTATCACTCTCAATTAGGAAGGAAGACCATTTGCAACTAGTTGTATCGTTATGGCATTTATCTCTCTGAAGGTGTTAATGTGATTAAATATGCCCTCACACATTAAGATTCTCTGGTTTAGATGGCAGCCTGCCACCTGCCAGAAATAACTCACACCCTTTTCACCTTTTTGCAAACCTCTCAGGTGAATCTTTTTCCCCCAGCATTTCCTTCACAAGGCACACCTGTCTTTCTGTGCCTGACTGTCAATTGCTAATCTCTTGTGTATTACTTGAATGCCAAGAAAACTAAATTGGTGAAAATTACTCTTTTTTTGCTATTGGAATGGCAGTTTGTAGAAATGTGTTAAAAGCATAGCAGGATGACAAACACGCAGGGGTCCTCTACAATGCTAGAAAAAAATTAGCACCCAAATAATTGCCAGTAAAGGAACTGGTCCCAGTCTGTGGTAGGGACGTGGGCTTGATATATATCAAGCTGAATAAATGCCTTATTGGTATTTTCAGGTATTTATTAAGCCAAAAAAGATTAGACAATCTGATTCAGCCATAAAAGGTCCAACCAAAGCCCTATATACAGTGTTTTGTTCATTTGGCCACTGCTTTTGATTCCATAGACAGGAACCACCTTTGGGATAAGCTGAAGAAATTAAATATTGATAAGAGATTGTTGCTTCTCATCTGTGAGTTGCATACAGACACACATGCTAAGATCAACGTGGGCACTATGGGTTCAATGACTAGAGAAATACCAACATGTAAAGGTGTTAAACAGGGCTGCATATTAGCGCCTGCACTCTTCAATTTATATATAAATGATATAGTGGAGGGACTAACTGGCCCAGTCAACAATAGGCCGTCAAAAAATATCCATCTTATTATACACAGATGACATGGTCTTAGTTTCTTTAACCAGGAATGGATTGAAGAAACTCTTGGACAATTTGGGGGACTATTGCTCTAAAGGAAAACTTGTCATTAACTACACCAAAACCAAAGCAGTGGTATTTCAGAAAAAGCCCAAAAGGTATTTGTGGAGCATACAAGGCACTCCTATAGAACAGTGCAAAAATTATAAATACCTAGGTTTAATATTCAGTGAAACCTTGAGCTGGAATGCCCACTCAGCCTCCTTGAAAGCTTCAGCAAACAAACTTGCTGAAGTTATTATGATCTTCTATTACAAAAAAGGAGGTTTTCTTATAGATCCAGCCTTCAAAGTGTTTGTTAGCAAAGTGATTTCACATATATTATATGGTGCTGAACTTTGGGGGTGGAAAGATCAAACAATATTGAGTCTGGAGGTCATACAGAACTCCTTTCTAAAGCGTATTTTGGTTCTTCCAAAAGGAGTGCCATCTGCCCTATTAAGGGCAGAACTCAGCCTTCCATCAATCAGGGCACGCATACATCTAGCTGTATTGAAATCTCAGAAGAAATATCAATTGGCACAAACGGAATCACTTGGCAAGCTTAGTTACCTAGTATTAAGTAAAAATAAAATCCGCTCTGATTTCATTAACTACATCATTTCTCGCTATACAATTCCAGATGATCTATTGCGAGCTTCAGGAAATAATAAAGATTTGTGTCAATGGGTGTTTAATGGGGATGCCATAAGACTATTTGTTAATTGTTCAAACAAGATGTATAAAAATTGTCCATATAAAGATGGACCATCTAAGAGCCACGTATCTAATATTACTGTGTATAAACTTAGATCAGCATTTACAGCTCTGTGGTTTCAGAACATGCCAACAGAATACCTCCTGAGGCGATACTCTAAAACACCTCAAGAACAGCATATTTGCAAAACTTCTTCCATTATGTTATGGTTTGCCCACTGTATTTAGAACCTAGGTGCAAGTTTCTGACTGAAATAACAAATCAGTTGTATATGGCTTCTGATATGGATAAGCTAATATTTCTATTATCAGATATTGACTCTATGGTTTCTTATAAGGTAGCATTTTTTGCTCTGGCTGATAGTAAAATCAGGGCAAAGGCAATTTCCAGCCTGGTTGAACTGATGTATCCAGGGAATCGGAAGATCTTCAGGATTGTGAGTATGAACTATCTGGTAAATTCTGATTACCTCTCCTTATGAGAGACGAAGGGTCTGATCACCCTGTCTAAGCTCTGTCTATTAGGCTCAGCTTTGGAGCTGAAGCACAGAAGCTAGAATTAACACACAGGAAGAGACCTGCTTTCTAAATTGCGGGTCCGATCGACTTTTGAGTCAGAGAGCCAAATGAACTTTGAGTTGCCTTACACTACCTCAGAAGGTGAACTACAGAATCAAGGTGCATATGTTCTAGAATGCCCCCAAGAAAAAGAGTGGCGGCTTTACCAACCAGCTCCTGTAATGGCCATGTCAGAAGCCTGGTTTCAATGATTTCCAGATGTATGGGCAGAGGAAAACCCACCTGGGTTAGCAGTAAACCACGTACCTATCAAAGTAGAGTTAATCCCAGGAGCCATTCCAGTCCAGGAACGCCAGTACCCAATTCCCAAGAAGAAGATATTGGAAGATATTGGATTTATATCCCACCCTCCACTCCGAAGAGTCTCAGAGCGGCTCACAATCTCCTTTACCTTCCTCCCCCACAACAGACACTCTGTGAGGTGGGTGGGGCTGGAGAGGGCTCTCATAGCAGCTGCCCTTTCAAGGACAACCTCTGCCAAAGCTATGGCTGACCCAAGGCCATGCTAGCAGGTGCAAGTGGAGGAGTGGGGAATCAAACCCGGTTCTCCCAGATAAGAGTCCGCAGACTTAACCACTACACCAAACTGGCTCTCCAGTAGAAAGTAGCTGGCATCCAGAAGCACCTTGACAGGCTCCTCCATTATGCGATTCTTATTGAATGCCAATCCTCATGGAACAGTCCCCTTTTGCCAGTCCAGAAGACGGGCACCAATGATTACAGACGAGTACAAGATTTATGCTCTGTTAATTCTTGCACACAGACTCTGCATCCTGCCGTTCCAAACCCATATGTCTTGTTGGGACTTATACCTGCCTCAGCCACTTATTTCTCAGTGGTAGGTCTCAAGGATGTGTTCTTTTGTTTAAGACTGGCACCTGAAAGTCAGCCACTGTTTGCCTTCCAATGGGAAGAGAAAGAGTCTGGTAGAAAGTTACAATATATATGGACCCGTTTACCCCAGGGGTTCAAAAATTCGCCCACCCTTTTTGGCAATGCCCTCAGTAAAGACTTGAGCCAGTTCCCAACTGTACCAGGAGATGTTGTGTGCCTGCAATACATTGATGATCTGCTGATAGGGGCCAAAGACTTACAGACTTGCCAAGATGCCACTGCTGCCCTGCTAACGCTCCTAACTGAGGCTGGGTATAAAGTGTTTCAGAAGAAAGCTCAGCTATGCCAAGAGACAGTGAAATTTTTAGGCTTCCATATATCCCAGGACAGACGGCAGCTAGGCAGGGAGTGAAAAGAGACTGTGTTTGCTATTCCTGTGCCCACTACCAGGCACAAGCTGAGAGAATTCTTAGGAGCAGCAGCATTCTGCAAAATTTGGCTCCCCAATTTTGCTATAACAGCAAAGCCCTTATACAAAGTCATTAAAGGGGGAGGAAAAGCACCTTTTAAATGGCAACTGGCGACTCTAAACACTAGCAGCCAAGTAAGTATTTTAACAGGCCTGCATCATCTTTTCAATCTGTTTTTTCTTTGCAAGCATTTTTTTTTAAAAAAAAACTGTATTGATGCTTGGCTTGTGTCAGCAAGTAATACAATGACCTCAAACACAGAAAATCAAGACTTCAGATATGTTGTTGCCTGAAATAATTTAGTAGCAGATGGTGACTTCTGTTTAGAACTTACGGGGCTGCAAACTTTTGAAATAAAGCAAATTCATCTGGTTTAATTAACATGCTATTGACAGAAGTTGTTCATTATCAAAAACAGAAGCAGTTCCCATGAGGGCACACAACTTCATCTTCCCTCCCAAATGTAGCAAATTCTTATCTTGTTAATAAATGTTTATAGACACAAAAATATTTGAGGCCAGCAGTTTCTACACTGTATCCTTCAAAACACATAATAAAGTCATTCCCATTTGGAGTGGGTGTATGAACATACCACATTTATTTTTGTTTTCCACAAAATGGCATCATAGATAATAATTCCCTAATGGTGGTGCCCAAATGGAGTGCTCCCAATGGCAACAGGTGCACTCAACAAACCATTGGTCCATCATGTGTCAGTCACTACCTCTGGATTCTGATTGGCTGACTCCCCTGTCCCCCACCTACTGCAGGCCCAGAAACACTGAACAAACTCCCACAACAGTCTTACCTCAGAGACAGACTTATCTCTGACACTTCTGTGTCCTCTCCATCAACCAGCCTCAGAAAAGGCTGCCACTCTACTGCAGCCTCATGAAACATTTTCTCAGAGCCCATGGTGGTCACCTCTTTGCTGTCACTCCCTCCCCCCTCCTTTCCCCAGCCTCGCTCCAGGACAGATGAGGATTGGGTCACTGTGGAAGCTGCTAGCCAAAGGCTGAAGCTAGGCAACCAAAGTTGCTTCTGTCAGTAAAGGGAGAGCCCTCAGCAGAATATGTCATAGAGTCCACCCTCTGAAGCAATTCTTTTCTCCAGGATGGGGAGAGAGATCTGTTGTCTGAACTCCAATTGTTATCCCAGGAGATCTGGAAGTTGGTTACCCTAGGCCTGGCTGTACTCCCTGGGTAATTTGATGCCATCTGACTGACATGACTTAACTAGGCCTGGCTGCTTGCTCCTGTTCAGCAACAGCCCCCGTTGACAGCCACTGTGGCTTAGCAGTTGCCAACTCCAGGTTTGGAAATTCCTGGAGATTTGATGGGAGGTGGAGCCTGGAGACAGTAGGGTTTGAGGAGGGGTGGGACCTCAGACAGATACAATGTCATAGATTCCACCCTCCAAATCAGTCATTTCCTCCTGAGGAACCACTATTGCCAATCTCCAGGTGAGGAGTGGTGATCACTCAGAATTACAACTGCTCTCCAGAAGGCAGAGATCAACTCCCCTTGAGGTGGAGGGGGGGGGGAGTGAATGCCTTCACTTGGGTGGGAAGACAGCAAATGGGGGGGGTGCAATTGCCCAGACCCTCTTTCTAGAGTCCATTGTATTTTTCTTCACAATGGGTCTTATTCCTATTTCATATAATAACACCCAATTACATGCTACAGAATCTTTGTGGGGGAGGGGGGAACTAGGAAAGGGTTAAAAGTTGGGATTCAAGACTGGACAAAACAAACAACAATACAGTTCAATAAATTAAAAAAAAATCAAATTCTAGGAAAGGCATTGGTACACTACAATGGCTTTACATCAGTTCAGCTACCATGACTGACTTCACCAAAAGACCTCTTGGTCTTGCAGTTTGGAAAGATTTCTGAGAACCTTTTGTTAGGTAACCCTGCCACTCTTGACAGAACAATGTATTTGTGGGATCCCCAGAAAGTGACATTCTTCAGCAACAAGAACACTTCAGATACAGAGTCTGTGACACACACAAAGCTTTCTTCATTGGTCCAGTATCTTCTATACTGACTGACAGCAGCTTTCCAAGGACTTAGGCAGAGACTTTCAGATTAGCTGCAACTTGATTCCATTTAGCTAGCGATCCCAGGCATCTGCATCCAAAGCAGATACTCTACCACTGAGCTATGTGCTGCTCCATGTTTAGATTACAGATGTGAGAAAAGCAAAATCAAACATAACTCTCAGATGAAAACAGCCTAAGGTGAGCTCAATGAATAACCGGGGGAGGGGGGCGGGTTGGAGGCAAATTTCGATCATTCCAGTATTACCCTGACACTCTAACCCCTACACTACCTCAGCTATGGTGATGCTATTACTATAATGACGCTATTATGAGCAATATGCTCAGAAACACAGTTTAAATTATTATCAATAAATTATTTTTAAAATCAGATTCCAAAAAGGGTTTTAGGCTGACCAATGTAATGCAAAACTTTCAGTTATGGAGGACAATAAAGAATAGGATCAAGTTGGACACTTACAGTAGTTAAAGGACAGGGGGAGAAGAACACTTTATAGCCAAAGTGTTGAAGTCTAAACCCAGGGCTGCACAGGAAAAGCAGCTCCTACGGCGGGAGTCTCAGAGCGGTCACAATCTCCTTTAACTCCCTCCACCAGAGCAGACATCCTGTGAGGTAGGTGGGGCTGAGAGAGCTCTCACAGGAGCTATGGCTGACCCAAGACCATTCCAGCAGCTGCAAGTGGAAGGCTGGGGAATCAAACCCGGTTCTTCCAGATAAGAGTCCGCACACTTAACCACTACACCAAACTGGCTCTCTTATGGTGACCCTGTGGTTATGACGACCCTGTGGGTTTTCAGGACAAGAGATATTTGGAGGTGGTTTGTCATTGCCTGGCTCCTCATCCACATCCCTGATATTCTTTGATGATCTCCATCTGGGTATTGACCAGGGCTGACCTTGATTTAGCTTCTGAGATCTCACAAGATTGAGCTCACTTGAATTTACATAAAATATTTGTCATATTTGTGAAAATATGATTTTTTCCAAAATTGATGCCAAACTAAGTGATGTCAAACTGCATCCCAGATCCATGATATTAGTTTTAGGTAGGCATAATAGAGCATCACAAGATTCTACCTACTCTGAAGATACTAAAATTGGTTTGGCTTAGAATGGGGACCAAACAGTAACTGGTCCCAGAACCCTCTTTTGAAATGAGGAATTGTCTCTCTGAAAACATGAAATAAGAACACTGTACTCTATTTTTTTAAAAAAAACTTGCCATCTCAGAAGAAAAGAGCTTGAAAATCAATAATTTATTCTCCAATCATATATTTTGCCTTACAAACTGATGACCAAACATATGTCCTGCCTTTGTAATAATAAAAATTGCAATACCCTAGCAGTGTGGGCTGTGCAATTATTGAGCACAGTTAGAGCACCATGTGCAAAATAAAAAGATACAATTATTAACCTGTCGACCAGGGGTATCCAATAGTTAGCCCCCTGAACAGCAACTCTCACAGTCCCATGAAGACTCAGGAAAAAATCATGAGAGAGAAAGCTCACATGAAACGCAAGGATCAGAAGGCTTGATCAATTGACCCAACATGCCTGTTCATGTGTGTGTGCATGTGTATGTTAGGGTGGCCAATCCACAGCCAGAAGCAGGGGATCCCCAGGTTTGGAGGTCCTCCCCCCTGCTCAGACTGCTCCCCATAGGGTATAATTGAGAATTGATTCATGGGTACCAAAGGCTTTGGAGGGCTGTTTTTTGAGATAGAGGCACCAACTTTTCAGCATAGCATCTGGTGCGTCTCCTCAAAACATCCCTCAAGTTTCAAAAAGATTGGACCAGGGGGTGCAATTCTATGAGCCTCAAAAGAAGGTGCCCTTACCCTCTAGTATTTCCATATGAAGGGAAGGTATTTGAAAGGTGCACAGTCCCTTTAAATGTGATAGCCAGAACTCCCTTTGGAGTTCAATCCTGCTTGTCACAGTCTTGCTCCTGGCTCCACCCCCAAAGTCTCCTGGCTCCACCCCAAATACCCCAGATATTTCTTGAGTCAGACCTGGCAACTGTAATGTGTGTTAGCAACTTGAGATTTTATGTATTTAATTATTGATTTGATTTTTAGCCTGCCCTTCCGATAGAAAAAAATTCAGAAGTAGCTCTTAAGACTGGGCTGTAACTTACACATTTTTCATTTTTAAAAAAAATTACTTATGGATGAAAGTATGGACGAACTGTTTATCACAACCAGATTAAAATGTGTCAGAGGTGCCTTGGATCAATAAAATTAGCCTGGGGCCCGTAGGTGGTTATCCTTACCATGTTATTGTTGTTAACCATTCACTTGTAACTGACTCTTGGCGATTCTATGGGCCATTTCTCTCCACATATTCTGATCTTGTACTTTTTTTTTTAGTTCTATGCTCAAGCTGGTGTCATCTTTTATGATGTCTAGCCACTGTGTTCTTTAGAGGTTTTGTTTCCTTTTGCCACTAACCAATCCAAGCATAATTGCCATAGACCATAAAATTCCTAGAAGATGCAAAACTGACTAGATAGAGTAGTATGTGATCTCATCACATTTGTTCCTGAGGGGAACTTTGGATTTTTGTTTCCTTTTAAAAGAACTGCATGACCACACTTTTAAATATGAATATGTGTACTTACCTTTTCACATATTGCTTTTTTACAAAAACATGGGGATTTATTTGTAATTGTTTTTGCTTTGTTTTTAAACACTATCTGGATATTGAGACAAGATAATGTGTCATGTGGGTAATATTCAAGAGAAATCCCCCTCCCCCCCCCAAAAAAAAAGTTTCAGATGGTAGTCATGTTGGTTTACTCTCCAGTAGAAGAGTTGCGGTAGAAGTCCAGTTGCATCTTAGGGACCAACAAGATTTGGGGAGTATGAACTCTTGAAAGTCAAAGTGTAAGGAAAAGCCTCCTTAAAGAACATTGTGATTACCAGCTTGGTTGCCAGAGCACCTGAAGAAGTGACTCGCACACATCTGGCCAGAGAGTGTGGGTAAACCTATCCAGGGGCAAAAGGGACTTATGCAGTACAAGCAGCCATAACGCTACTAAGGCACTCTAGGACGGTACAAGAGTGCCCACCAGGAGAACAGAAGGCTTCCCATCATTCCGTATGACAGCCATCCCAGCTTGGAGCGAAGGAAACTGTGCCACCAGGAGCTATCCAGGCGAACGGTTATGAAGTTCTGACCATGGAATCCACCGTGGAGGGCTAACACCACGCAGCCACCTTCCTACCAGGCTCGACTCCATTCCAGCGAAGAGGACAGCTCACATACACACCAAATGTCACCTTTGGCCTACAAGCAACCTACCCACCCCAGGAGTGGTTAATAGTCCAACCACCACTTTCTTTGTTTAACGGAACTCTAGACAAAGACTGGTGCCCAGAAGAAGACAGAAGAAGAGGAAGACCATCTTCAGCCAGAACCAAGTTCCTTTGTATATACTGGATGTTACCTAGGCCACAATTTGACTCTCTATTGTCACTCTTTCAGATAAGTTCCCTAAGATAAGTTCCCTAATCTTGAGTGTTCCCCACCTAGTAGTCACTTCTATTCTTCTTTCCAACTGTCACTTTGGAGCCGCCCCCTGGTCCGTTTCAATCTGAAAGTTCTCTCAGGTATCCAGGATCCAGGCAAGTCCATTGGTCAAGACCAAGCACCCAATTAGGTGCCACCAATGCACTTTCTATTGGTTGTCGCAGTAGTCCAGCCCTTATGGTCACTGCGAAACCTCCCCTTTTCATGAGGTCACACACCAGCTGATCAACTTTCTCCTCCCTTGTACCTCCCATTCCCTAAGGGCTCAAGAGAGTCCTTATAATCTGTGGACTAGCTACCCACAGGTGTGCGTCTAGCAGTATCCCAACTTCCGCTGCATAGATCCATCCCCGATTCCTGATCAGTTTCAGGTCCCTTCTCCCACTTCCTTGCTTGTTGCCATTGGAGCCTTCCTTGAAGACTATGATAGGTAAATATTACCCTGTTTGTCTACTTATCTGAAAGAGAGCCAGTTTGGTGTAGTGGTTAAGTGTGCGGACTCTTATCTGGGAGAACCGGGTTTGATTCCCCACTCCTCCACTTGCACCTGCTGGAATGGCCTTGGGTCAGCCATAGCTCTGGCAGAGGTTGTCCTTGAAAGGGCAGCTGCTGTGAGAGCCCTCTCCAGCCCCACCCACCTCACAGGGTGTCTGTTGTGGGGGAGGAAGATAAAGGAGATTGTGAGCCGCTCTGAGACTCTTTGGAGTGTAGGGCGGGATATAAATCCAATATCTTCTTCTTCTTCTTCTTCTACCCATGTGTTCCCCTATCTATCTATCTATGTTTCCTAGGACTGAATGTGTGTTTTGATGAGTATTTTATCTTGTATGGAAGCCTATATTTTTCTTAATAAATTTTAACTGATTTTACTTAATTAGAGTCCCAATATTCTTACGCATTACCTTTCTGGACGGTTAATCTTGTATACATAGGTAAAAGATCCCTAGTGAGCCAGGTGCCCACCTGACTATTCCCCAACCTCGTTTTGAGGGCATTTTGGCTTACAAAAGTTCCCTTTGTCAGATATCTGACAATGAAAACTCAAAAGCTCATACCCAAAAAATTGTTGTTGGTACCTAAACTGCAAAGGAACCCTGTGGTGCAGAGCAGTAAGCTGCAGTATTGCAGTCCAAGCTCTGCTCATGACCTGAGTTCAATCCCAGTGGAAGTTGGGTTCAGGTAGCCTACTCAAGGTTGACTCAGCCTTCTATCCTTCTGAGATCGGTAAAATGAGTACCCAGCTTGCTGGGGGTAAAGTGCAGATGAAGGCAATAGCAAACCACCCCATAAAAAGTCTGCCATGAAAACGTCATGATGCGACATCACCCCAGAGTAGGAAATGACTGGTGCTTGCACAGGGACTACCTTTATCTTTTTACCTAAATTGCTGCTGGACTTGAATCTAGCTCTCTCTCACACATACACACACAAAAGAGGGGGCAAACAGATACCTAAAAAGTACTCTTAGGCCGAGGTCAGACGCGCATAAACTGATGAGATGGGCATGGATGAAAGCCAGATGCATGTCGGATTTTATGTGGTTATGCAAACATCAGCATTTGGCAATGGTCATTGGCTCATTCTTGTCCCAAACTGCCACAACTGAGACGCTGACTTTTTTGATAGTACATTAAATCCAGATCCAGAATGCTTCTGACGACTCCCACGCATACTTTCTATGTTTGAACGCTCCATTGTAGCCAACTCGTCGCAAGCGCACATCCATTTCCCTGCAAGAGCCCACTCCAAATGATATCATTGCACCAGCAATTGTTGACTCAGCCTTCCAACCTTCTGAGGTCGGTAAAATATGTACCTAGCTCGCTGGGGGGGGGGAGTGTAATGACTGGGGAAGGCAATGGCAAACCACCCCATAAAAGGTCTGCTGTAAAAACTTTGTGAAAGCAGCATCACCCCAGAGTCGAAAATGACTGATGCTTGCACAGGGAACCTTTCCTAAATGAAGCGGGGGGGAGACAGATCGCCCACCTTTGCTGTCTCCCTGCCAGGCAGGAAAATGGAAAAGGCAGTTCCCAGACTTCCCACCACCCCCCTTTAAACACCCAGGTGGGGTGTTTAAATGTGAGGAAAAGGCAGATCGGCAGAGAGATGGCAAAGAGAGCTCCCGTGTTCCCCCCCATTTAAACACTCTGGTGGGGTGTTCATTTTTTATGACAGTCTCCATTGTTTGATGCCCATTCTGGCCTGTTCCGGCCCATTCCATTTTTTACCCTGTCCCGTTTAAATGGAAGGGGAGGAAGATGACCCAGCTTTGCTGTCTCCCCGCCAGGCGGAGATACAGCAAAGAGAGTTGCCGTGTTCCCCCCCATTTAAACACCAAGGTGGGGTATTTAAATGGGGGGGGAGGAAGATCATCCACCTTTGCTGTCTCCCCACCAGGCGGAAAGACAGCAAAGAGAACTCCTGGGCTTTCTCTCCCTGGCCGGGTGTTTAAATGGGGGGACAGATCGCCCACCTTTGCTGGCACCTTTAAAAAAAAAAAAGCCAAGCATGATATCCCACGGTACTGCGCTTGCGTGAGTGTGGAATGCCATCTCAAAAAATGAGGTCCTCTGATCAACCAACGACGGGGCCAATGCTGCTTAGAACTGAAGGATGGAGCAATGTCTGATCAGGAATTTCATTGTAAAAAAGCTGTGGGGTATAATAGCGACAGGTTAGGG
This sequence comes from Heteronotia binoei, assembly GCF_032191835.1. Lineage (NCBI taxonomy): Eukaryota > Metazoa > Chordata > Lepidosauria > Squamata > Gekkonidae > Heteronotia > Heteronotia binoei. Next base: position 148,401 of record NW_026800021.1, on the reverse strand, counting down.
ATGGATTTAATGGTGAGTGTGACCGCGGCCTCAAAGAGCTTATTATACCCCAACACATTTCAGTACAAAAAGATTCTTTAGGGTGAGATGCTTGTAAAAAATACCAGATCACCTTCTAGAAGGCAGCTACAATAATTTGCTTTGGAATCACCTCTTGGAGATTTCTGACTCTTTGGGAGGGGGTTTGTTGTGGCTGCTGTTAATCTGCAATAGAACCTGTAATGTTAGCAACAATATACATAATTTCATCACTACACATTATTATTAGCAAAGAAATGAAACTATATTATTCTCCCTATTAGATGATGTTCACCAGTCAAATATCAAGGGACTGAATCCTTGTCAATGGTTTTCCCCACCTCTTGACCTCTTGTTACAATTACCAACCTCTAGGAGGGGCCTGGAGTTCTCCCATGACACAATGCATCTCTATTCTACAGAGCTCAGTGTCCTTGGAGGAAATGGGAGCTTTGAAGGGCAGACTCTAGAGCGTAACATTTCCAATGAGCTTTCTCCCCTGCCTAAATTATGTTTCCCCCAGGTACCACTTCCAAATAACCAAGAATTTCCCCAGCTGGAGTTAGCAACCCTATCTCTCAATGGCTTTCATGGTATCATTCTAAGAACATTAGCCAGAATGATCTGGGAGCATAGGAGTATGGTTTTACAGAAGCTCTAGCTCACTGTCTGTCCTCTTTTCTTCTGAAGATTTAAGGGGAAAGGCATAACTTTGCGATGGAGGGGACTAGAGACTTACTTTAAAATAATGCTGGAAATTCGAAGAGCCTGTTACATCTACAATATGTTACTATAACGTATGGTTGCCACCTCTGTGTTCAGAAGTATGTGGAGATTTGTAGGGTGGAGCCTGAGGATGGTAAAATGTGTGGAGGGGAGGAACTTCAATGGGGTATAATACCATTGAGACCACCTTGCAAAGTGGCCATTTTCTCCAGATGAACTGATCTCTTTCTCCTGGAAATCAGTTGTGATAGCAGATCTCCAGCAACCACCTGGAGGTTGGCAACCCTACTGTACCAATTTCCTAGTACCCATTTAAAAAAAATGCAAAAGACCAGGTGGCCCAGATGAGGCGGGGGGGTCACTGGGGCAGGGGAACTGCAGGGAAACTTGTGATGTGAAGCCCTGTTGGCACTGCACTGTATCAGCAGCTGCACCGGCGATGGGTAAAACATACAACCCTGTTCTTATGTGGAAACCACCTTTGCTTCAGCAGACTGGAAAAGGCTACTTACAAGATCATTAAGCTGTTTGATTTAAGCTCATAAATGTTATTCATAATTGCTTTTGTTATATCAGTCAAGCTGACAGATCTGTTAACACAGAAATCATAATTTCATCTAAGTTAAGAGATGCCTGACTCATATCCAAGCTCCGTTCTTTGTTTAATGATGCAAAGGCTATTAAAACCAAAGGTCTCCTATAATACTAAAGCATTAAAAGTTGAGATGTACATAATGTAAGTTTGCCTTGTCATATTATTCTGCAGCTGCCTTATGTTCTGCAGAAGACATTTGGATTGGCCAATGGTCTTCTCATGTATGTTGGACACTGTAATTCCTGCATGCAAAAATATTGCAACAACACTGGGTGCATTTGTTTTATCATTTCTTTACTTATGAAAGATAACTGCTCCTTAGAATTCAGCTCCCCCCCTTACATTAGACACAACATGGATGAGGGGGGGGGGGGGGCAGAAGACTTAAGGTGCCAAGCCCTATCCTAAATTTATGTGCATTCAAGTGTGCTCTCTGAACAGACTATGCACATACAGAACTTTCTCTGTGTGATCAGGAACCTGGATTTATGCAAAATCAACATCGCCCTTGCAAAATTATCTTCAAAGTTGTTGAACAATGTTTGAGTCCTGTGGCGCCTTTAAGACCAACAAAGTTTAATTTGGGATATAAGTGTGCAAAAGTTTTGTTGGCCTTAAAGGTGCCTCTGGACTCAAACTTTGTCCTGTTGCTTCAGAACAACACAGCTACCCACCTGAATCTATCTTCAATGTTGTTGTTGGTCTCATATTTAGGATATTGCTTAAAACAGTGGTTCTCAACCCTTTGTGCCTCACCAGTCACTCTATCAAAGACCCTGGCTCCCACCATGATAGACAAAGAAAGCCTACTCTTCCATGAGGGGGATGTTTATACGTTTACGGGCAATCTGTTACTATGGTTACCAACCTTCAGGTAGGGCCTGGAGCTCTCTCAGAAATTGCCCTTTCAAGGACAACCTCTATGATAGCTATGGCTGACCCAAGGCCATTCCAGCAGCTGAAGGTGAAGGAATAGGGAATCAAACCCAGTTCTCCCAGATAAGAGTCCATGCACTTAACCACTACACCAAACTGGCTCTGAGCAAACTGTTGATTTCTTTGCAGGCCCAAAATTAGAATCATAAGAGTTGGAAGGGGCCATACAGCCCATCTAGTCCAACTCCCTTCTCAATGCAGGATCAGCCTAGAGCATTCCGTGTACTTGATACAGCATCTATCTAATGCACTATGCTGTACCCTGGAAGTGATTCCCATCAATAGGATGGAGCCTCTTGTGGGCAGTCAAACAGCCTTTCAAGCATGTGACTCAGAAGGGACTGAACTAAGCCAGTACGTTTTGGAACATCCCTGTTAATCATGACCAGTTTTTTGCCTCTTGTTTATCTCTTTCTTTATACATTGTAAATGTTTTTATTACAGTTGTGTTTATTGTTAGATAATCCTGGTTGCCTTTATCATATTAATATTTCATACTGAGGAAACTGCCTTGGTGTTATGTATCAAAAGATGGGTACAAGTGTTTAAAATTAATAATAAATAAGTTACAAAGCTCTTGTAGTGAAACAAGGCAGTTACAACTACACATCTTCACATTGGGAAATTCACCATTACATATTCTTAACTCATCCCAGTGTTACCTCCTGTTTCCAGTGCATGCTTTATAAATCTATTTATTCCGTTCTGCCTCTGTCATCTTAGTGATTCTCTTCATTGCTTGTGCACCACTATATATTCACTAGCACAAGATAATCTTCTAGTGATGCCTGTATTTAAACATTCTTTCAAAGACTGTAACCAGACCAGGGAATGGTCAGGCTCTGTTCAGCCTTATGAATTATTAGATATCTTTTCATCCCTTTCCCAATAAAAATAACAAGATGAGATCAATAACTTATTTCCTGTTAAGATAACTGTGAGCCATCCATTCTCCTATTCATAACTGATTACCCAGTCAATATCTTTCCTTGGTAAAATTTAAGGCATTATACGTCAACATCGTGAATAGACCATTGCTATGTATTTAACAGCTCAACTATCACCGCTGGAGGGAATATGCAACACAGCCTTCCAAAATCTTGTTCTCTGAAAAATCTACCAACCAAACCATGGCATTGTCTCGATATGTAGGCTTTTTATACCAACTGTGTATTTTCATTATTTTGTAACAGACTAACATGTGTGTCTTGAGCTATTTTACACTGAATTGAATACATCTGAAGCCTTTTAAAATGGCCGAGCCAACAGACTCCACTGGGAATTTCTCCTATTAGGAAGCTCCCTGTTGCTACTGCTTCCTCTTATCTCCTATCAGCAGCTGTTGTAGAAAAAGCCTGAAGGTGAGAAACATCTAAATATGGGCAGGGTTGGGGAAATGAAGGGAACAGACAGGCAGGCAAACAGAGGTGCTTCAAAATAGAAGCAGTGACTCCCTCTAAGCTCTTGGTGCCAGAAACTGATTGTTTTCCCACGTTTATAAAGGATGATCTAGCTGCCCCTGGACCAATGTGAGGAATAGAAACCCAAAGCCCCACAATATATTCTCAACATTTTAAAAGTATTTGGCCAACATGTTTGACCAGTACCATGTGCTTCAGATAATGACAGATTTGTACAAAGCATATTTAAAAATTTGTTTTTATTTCACAGCAAGTTTAAATGCTCATGAATTTCAGGTCTTCCCCAAACATCTGGAATTCTACATATAGGGGTGGAATTCTAGCAAGAGCTCCTTTGCATATTAGGCCACACACTCTGATGTAGCCAATCTTCCAAGAACTTACAAGACTCTTTTTTGTAAGCTCTTGGAGGATTGGCTACATGAGGGGGGGTATGGCCTAATATGCAAAGGAGCTTCTGCTAGAATTCCACACCGTCTACATATATTACATATGTTACAAACAAGCAGGTAATCAGGCATTTTCAGAGTTGCCAGCAATGGGCCAAATCTATTGACTTTCTGATTCCCAGTTACACACAGCACAGGATGGAAAGCAACAGCTGTCTTCAGCACAAAGCCTGTTCAGAATCTCTAGGAAGGTAGAACAAAGTTTTATTCTGGGCATAAGCTTTCATGTGTATGCACACTTCTTCAGATACTTTTGAAATAGAAGTCACCAACCATTACATATAGGAAGAAGGTGAAGAGGATGTTGCCAGGAAGCTGTTTAAGATTGGGATGTGGGCTCATAGACAGACCCCGAATCTTAAACAACTCCTCCCTCACGATTTACAATATACTAATCTGAACAGGGACACTGGTACCAGAGCTTGCAATAAACCCAGATGTGCCAACTTTGCTGCCACATACACCCAGACAACACAATCACTGGATCTGGCAACATATTTCATCCTTTTCAAGGTGAAGAGATGCTCGATAGTTTCAGAGAGGACACCAAAAAGAAGGGTTGTCCAACTACCCTTCAATACACCAGACATAGTCCATCACAGTTAAGTGACCAAACAACCCCTCTATGACAAAAGGACCAAAACCTAGAGACTAGAATGGCTTCCTTGTTGACCATCTTCTGAAGATCAATGAAAACCACACTTTACTAAAGGGCCTCTGAATGGGCTAAATGAACTATCTTCCTGTTATGCCAATAAAGGTTCTGTGACTGTCTGAACCATCTTTTTATAGTGTGTTTTTTGTTTGGTTCTTCTGAGAATGTAGGTGTTTGGGTTTTTAAATCTGCTGTTTTTAATGGTTTTATTGTTTTTACTATTTCAACTTTTAATGGTTACAGAGTTTTAAAACAAGATTTGAATAGATCAAGGAAAGGTTTTTAAAACTACTGTTTTAAAACAAGTTATTATTCTATGTTCATGTAAAATGGTTGTTTTTATTTGATATTTTAATCTGTTTGTAGTGGGATATAAGCTTATAAAGAAAATGAATTGTTAATATATTGTAAAACATTCACTAAGATCAGTTCAGGGTGCTGTGACTTTATGAACACAAAAAGCGTATATCATTAAGCCTTTGTATGAATATATGTCCTGACTTGGCTGGCCCAGGCTACACTGGTTTTATAAGATCTCAGCTGCTAAGCAGGGTTGGGCCAGGTTAGTATTTGGATGGGAGACCACCAAGGAATTCCAAGGTCACTACACAGAGGCAGGCAATAGCAAACTGTCTTTGAACATCTCTTGCCTAGAAAACTTTACAAGGCAACTATAAATCAGGTGCAACTTGACAGCACTTTCCACCATCACATAAATGTATATCATGCATACATTTAGAATACAGGGTTTAATTCCAGGAAATGAGTGCTGACTATTTTTATTTATAATTCAGGCAGATTTTACAAATCCTATACTGAAAATACTGGTTTACAACGTACTCTTCTAAACACAGAGTGCATTAAATGATAGAGAAAACCAACAATTTAAACCGCTGGTTTAGAACAATTTTTCCATTGTGTATTTCACACTAAGCAGTTGCTATAACAACTAAAACATATTGGTTTGCAAGTACAGTAAATAAATACAGTCTTTGTACAACCTAGGAACATAACCTAAACCTTCTGGAGACGTGTGTGTGTGTGTGCACGCACAGCTGATGCATGATGTTTTTCTAAGAGATAGTATAGGAAACTGTAACATCAAAAGGGATGCACCAAAGTTTTTGCCTGTAAACATTTGTAGAGCTGGGAAAGCAAAACATTCACAATACACTCCCTTCATATTTTTTTCATGCACCCTTTGCCAATTTACAGCTGCCTCTTTTCCTGATCTGAAGTTAACAAACAAAAAAACCCCAAAACTTTCTTCCTCAGGGGTTCCCTGCAAGCCTGGAACCAGTGATGCCGTCAGGTAAGTTTAGACTCTGGACTTTGTGGTCTTACACTCTTCCTTTATATGGAAATGTATATTTTAAATGTAAAGCACAGAACAGACATTCAGCAAGCTTCTCCCACCCTTTCCCACTGCCTGCACAGATAAACACTTAAGGTATAACCAGATCTTATGCATACTTATGAAAGGGAAGGCAGCCTGGTATAGCCCGGTCTCATCTGATCTTAGAAGCTAAGCAGGATCAATACTTGGAAGAGAGTCCACCAAGAAACACTCATGTAATTACATATACTAAACCCATCTTTCACTATACTGTAATGTAATTACATATACCAAATCCATCTACCACTATATTTTAATGTATTTTCTTCTAATGGCAAACTATATGTATGTTACATATTAAAAGGTAAATTAGTTGGATGAGAAAAACATTTGAGAAAGAAATGTCCTCATTTTGGCTCAGGCTTATAACAATAGAGTGATTAACAGACATTCTCACATTTTGACATGTTACTGTTTTTTTGGTTTCTCACACTCATGCTACCCAGATCAAAGGTTTGCTCAATTTGTTAATTTTACTATTCTATCATTGAATTTTAAATTTGTACCATTTCACATTCTACATCACTGCCTGCCAGCTATATGTAGCTCTGCTCACTATGTCTGATTCGTCTGATGAAGCACCCTGGAAACAATGGCAGCTTTGGGTGGTAAATTACATGGCATCACATTGCTGCTCTGCTCTCTCCATTCCCCAAATTCTGTCCTCCTCAGGCTCCACCCCCAAATTTCCCAACCTGGCAACCCTATGCCAGGCAGACAACTGAATTAGACTCAATGATATCACAAACAGAAATCAAAGTGAGAACACTGCTTCCTGTCCTCACTCTGGTTGGGCACATATTTGTACCCACCAACATTTCATGGGACCCACTTAAGATGAGTTTGTGCATTTAATGGGGAAGAAAGTTGGGAAATGCTTCACTCCATTTCAGCTCTTGGGCTTCATAGATTTCTGATTTGCTGTACTTATTTAAGGAAACTAGCTCCATAGCTAGACTACTATATCATTGTAGAAGCAGTGGTGACTAGCTGTTGGGGAAAATAATGTTTCTTCATGTGATCGAAATTCTGAGGGCAAAGCCAAGAATATTTCAAAAGCATAGGTCAACTCTTTCTCCCTTTGAAGTAAATTGGATTTTAAAATTGCTTAACAGACATCAATATTAATAATTTCCCACAACAAATGACCTATTCTGTGACAATTCTTGACCTAAAAACTCAGGATCACCACTCCTGATAGTTCTCTCTCATACAGAAAAGCAAGTTTCAACTCAGTATAACTCCACTAGTAAAATGGGGAAAGAGGGCAATTTCACCCAATTCTCTCTTCTCACAGCTGCCTCCCATTTCACCTTCCATTTTGTCCATAAGAGTCTCCCTGTGTTCAGTATTTGTTTGGGGGGGGGGGGGCAGGAAGCTGCTAGGGAAAGTTGAGGAAGATCTGCATTCAGGAGTGCAAGTTCATAAGGTTCCAACCCATCCTGTATGAGAGATGTTCATGAAATGAAAAATGAACTGTATACTTTGCAATGCTGGTTAAGAGTAAAGTCAGATTTCATTTCAAACCAGGTCACTTTCAAAAGAGACAACTTTTTAAAAATCTCATATAACAGAAAACTTGATGTACTGTTTTTAAATCTGATATTTAAAAAAATAATAGACTTAATCTGCCCTGCCTAGATTGCTTCTCTTCCAGCTCACCTTATCTTATTTGGTTTCTTAAAAAATGTAATTAGGAAGAAGCATATTTTAAAATGAAGCAAAAACCAGCACATTACAGTAGTATGTGAATTATTTTAGTTGGACTAAGAGTGCCAGACAGAGTTTATATGTAGAAGGTTAGTGTCTAGTCAGAGAGGAAAAAAGAATCAAGGCAGGATAGTGCTTCTCACATAAGACAAACTGTCTCACTTTGACTGAGTAAACATGTGCTCTAGTCATGCTGCAGAAATGAGATTCCTAGACATCATAAATGACTGTGCTGGAACAGTTGGTCACAGAGCCAACCAGAGTGTTTAAACCTCTGCGTTCTTGATCTACTAACCTATATATGTAATCTATCACTAAATTCAGTCACTGTAGCAGAAACCTGGAGAGTAGCAAATGTGACACCATTTAAAAAAAAAAAAAGATCCAGAGGGGAACTAGGAAATTACAGGTCAGTGAGGCTAACAGCTATCCCAGGCAAATTAGTAGAAACTGTAAGCGAAGAAGGAATTCTTATGCACATAGAGGGACAAAGCTTGCTGTGGAAAAAAACAGCATGACTTCTGCAAAGGTAAGTCCTTCCTCACCAATCTTTTGGAGTTCTTTGAGAAAGTAAACAAGCATGTAAGCAATGTTGACAAGATAGACATTATATACCTGAACTTTCAAAAGGCTTTTGATAAGGTACCTCACCAAAGGTTCGTGAGCAAATTTAGCAGTCATACGATAAGAGGATGGGTTCGCTTAAGGATTAAAAACTGGTTAAATGACAGGAAGCAAAGAGTAAGACTCAATGGACAGTTCTCATAATGGAGGGAAGTAAGCAGTAGGATCTCACAAGGATTGGTATTGGGGCTGGTACTATTTATTTGTCCATAAATGATCTGGATCTAGGGGTGAGTAGTGTGGCCAAGTTTGCAGAAAACATCAAATTATTCCTGTGAAAACCAAGGCTAACTGTGAAGAGCTCCAAGAGAACCTCCACAAACTGAGTGAGTGGATGGCAATGATGTAGCAAATAAAGTTCAGTGTTGATCAGTGTAAGGGGATGCATGTTGAGACCAAAAAAACCAACTGCCAATATAAACTAATGGAGTCTGAACTCACTGAGACTGACAGGGAAAAAGATCTTGGGGTCAGAGCAGATAGCCCAATGAAAGCATCAGTCAAGTGTGCTGCAGCAGTGAAAAAGACAGATTCTGATAGTGATTATTAGGACAGTGATTGAGAATGTCTGTGAGCCGCCCTGAGCCCGCCTTCTGGTGGGGGAGGGCGGGATATAAGAATTAAAAAAAAAAAAAGAATAAAATGGCTAGTATTGTAATGCCCCTGTATAGATCCATGTGACCTCATCTGGAATACTTGTACAGTTCTGATCATCATATCTCAAAAAGGGCATTGCAGAGCTGGAAAAAGTACAGAGGAGGACAACCCAGATCCTTAGGGGGTTGGAGCACCTTACCTATGAGAAAAGGCTGCCGAGTCTTAAGCTTTTCAGTTTAGAAAAGAGACAACTAAGGGGGGGACACAGAGGTTTATAATAGCATGCATTGGATGGAGACAATTTACAAAGAAAAATATTTCTCCCTCTCCCAAAATATTAGAACTCAAGGGCATCCAATGAAACTGATGGGCAGTAGGTTCAGGATGGACAAAAGGAAAAACTACTTTACAGAGAGAGTGATTAAAATGTGGAATTTGCTGCCCGAGGATGTGGTCATGGCCATAGAAACAGACAGCTTAAAAAGGGATTAAATAGTTTCATGGAGGATAAGTCTATCAATGGCTACTAGCTATGGTGACTGAGGGGAACTTCCACATCCAGAGGCATTAATCCTCTGAATCCCAGAGCCAGGAGGCCACACCAGGGGAAGTCCTCCGCCTCTATGGCCTGTTGTTGGTCATCATTCTAGAGGAACTCATTAGCCACTGTGTAAGATAGGATACCAGACTAGATGGACCATTGGGCTGATCCAGCAGGGGTCTTCTGATGTCATCCTGTAATCTTGAACAGGATGAACAACAAAGCAGTTCCCATTTTGGAATTTCCAAACATAGGCAGGAAGAAAGTCTGTTTTATATGAACCAAAAAGACTAGCAGAAACAATGAAACTACCAGAGAATCTGTCTTTATGGAGTTAAGATAATCCTTTGTTGGCTCCAAAGAAAGATCATACAGGAAATCCAGGTGTTCTGCTCGGGGGGGAAATTTCATTGCTGGATGGGTCTTAGGGAATAAACCTTTGCCTTAGGTCCAGAGCAAACCAGGGCCAGTCCACCCACTAGGCAAACTAGGCATTTTCCTAGGGCACTGGTAGGGTAGGGGTGCCAAATTCAGCCTCCCCCTTGCCCCCTAGGGAAATAGGGATTTGCCTCCTCCTTCCTTCGTCAAAATGTTAATGCCTGGGAACGGTGGTGAAGCGCATGCTCCCAGGCTCTCTAAAGGCCAATACCCCCCCCCGATCAGCTGATCAGTGGGCAAAACCATGCCGGGGGATGGGGGCTCCTATGCTGCCCCTCAGGCACACTCAAGATCAGCACTAAGGTAGCAGCGGCGAACCAGCCACTGAAAGAGCAACCGCACCTCTGCCTCCTCCCCACATCCTTCCCACGCAATCCGGGAATGAAGTGGGGGGGAGGCAGCGAGGCTGCCTGGGGTGCTGTGCACCCTAGGGCTGGCCCTGGAGCAAACAGAGCTAAAGGAAAGAAGAATCTAGACACAGAGAAGCTGTACATGCAGTTTTCCTTTCAAACCAAGGGACAGATAGAAGCAGAACATTGCATTTTTGTTTGCCCCCACCTTCTGTCATATTTAAGTACCTTAACAGTTTTTGCTTCATTTTTGGTTTCCTGTTCAAATCCTTTTCTTCCTACCCAAATGCAGGACTTTCTGAATCGCTAAGCTTAAAAAGAATGTGTTGTAGCCATCACAAAACACAAACCAAGAGCAATTATCTAAAAAAGCAAATTAACACTTTTCATCTTTTAAAATAAAAGCTTGAGAATTCATAAAAAATGAATTCTTGGGTAGAAAAACAACTTTTTACTAACACAACTCAGCAAAAAGAATTCTATCTCAAAATGACTAAGCTTGGGTGAGGTTTTATGAAGCATTAGCCATTTTATGTGAAACAGAAAACACTTTTGCAGCACTCAAGTTATTAAGACTTTCTTGCTTATTTGCAATGGCTCTTCTACTGCATTGTACAATACAGTAAAGCTGAAAAAGTAGCCAAAAGTGGCCACATCTTTCTGCTGAATCCTTGTATAGGGTACCTTCCTCTCACCAAAGTTAGAAATGGAGCACACCCAAGTCTATGAAAAACCTTGCTCAATACTTACAGTGAACTTCCCAAACTACCACCTTGTTCTTCTTCATAGTTCCTTTAGAAGCTATTTAAGTATCAGCAGCTCTCTGTGAGGGGGTGTCATTCAGAGTTTTCAATTTTTTAAAAAAAATCACAATAAAGCCAGAAATAACCAATCCCAGCAGTCACATAAATACCCAAAACAGTAAATTAGCATTGACAACAATTCTTAGAATTGTCTACTATTGATCAGCCTTTACAAAGTGGCAACAAAGTAAAAATACTTCAGTTACATCTTTTAAAAACTAAAAGAGTTAAAATAGTTTAGCAGTTAAATCCTGACAAATTCACCTACACGCTCTACTGACAAAATACAGAATTTGCTTTAATAAAAACAAGCTCTAGTATTATCTACCAAATAGAAAACAAAGCAGCAGCGAATGCCACCCATTGGCCTTTACTGCTCATGAGACTTCAGATTTCTTCACCTCTGGCCACCTTATCAATAGAACTAGCCAGCACATTTCCCTCTTCTTCCTTTCATAGACAACATGAAACTCAGAAATGGTTCAGCTTATCAATGTCCTTTGAACCATGTTGGTTTCTGCATAAAGGATCTGATTATACCTCCCCTCAGGCTCTGCTGTAGCCATTGTCTAATATTTTTTCAGAGCTAAATGCTCTCCTTCAACTGACGGAGGGAAAGTGTCTGATATTATGCCAAGCCATACTCTCTCGGCATGAGACAGATAAGGTGAGAATTTAAAAACCCGAAGAGCAGTAACTGAAGCAGCAGGAAAATCTTAATGATCTTTACAAAACAAGAGGCACCATTTAGGCTTTATGCACAGAGCTCAGTAGAATAAGTGCATGCCTGTTCATTGGCTTCAAAGCACCATGTCAGATGTGGAGCTAAGGCCAACACCCTAGTGACACAGAGTTCCCTATTACCTCCAACATCATCCCATGCATCCACATAGGGGAAACGTACCTATAGGCTGAGTTCAGATGGCCTATTTGGGCTAACACAGGAACTGCCCACAGCTGGATTTAAATTGCAAATTTAAATGCACACATCTGGGTCCCACCTCTCCCCCACCCTTATGTTGTCCTCCAGCACCTCTCTGCCACCTTAAAAAGCTACCACTTACTAAGCAATAGCAAATCTCCAAAGCACTTTCTTGTCACCTTTCCTGGTCATCTGAACAGCCAGGGAACACCAGGGAAGCACCCCCCATGCACTTGAGCAGTCTGACTGTTCCTTCAGAGCATGCGCAGCCCATCCCTCTTCCAGCAGCAGGGTATGCACTGTCTGACCACCCCAGCACACCTCAGACTGTGCCAGCTTCTTTTCAAAGCTGGGAAGCTGCCACCCCCAAGCTGCCAGTGTGAATCCAGTTATAGAGAATGGGATGTTTTTTCCTTTCTCCCATATTTAGTTATCACCAAAAAGAGTAACAAAACACTACTTGAGCTGGTTCTTGCCACCTCTATCGGGCCCTTGGCCCAAAAAGGTAGAAGAAGCACAGTGAGTACAAAATTCAAGGAGGAAGAACTGAAATCTGCTTCTTCGTTTTTGTTTTGCTTTTTAAACACTGGTAGGCATAGGAAATCTTTGTTTCTATTTTACAGTAACTCAGAAGGATACTGATTTGATTTACTTTGGAGCATCATGTAAATTAGAATCCAAATGAACCTTCCACTGCAGAAGTTGTATATAAATAGATATTTCCCAAGTAGATCATTCATCAGGAAACTAATTATATTTGTTTCTATTGTGAACAATAACCCTGTTCCTCAAGCTTACTTTTGAAATGTTATTTAATAAACCTCAGATAAAACACATACATAGTGCCAAGCCAGTGGGGCATTGCTATGTAATCCAATCACATTAGGTGCAAGGAATAAACTTGACTAGACATTGAATACTTCACTGACTGAACGGACTGTCCACATTGAGCATTGAGCCAAAATGTTACATTGATGCATGCATACTTAGAGAGACTTCCATACTGTTTCCACTTTGTAAAGAGTGCAAATATGGACAAAAAGGTGCAAAACAGCAAATATTAGCAGTGCCAATTTTTTTTTTATCATATCCTACTCAAATCAGATGAAACCACATCTTCAGAAAGCACTGCATGAGAGCACTGTATGTCTGTCTGACCCTCACCTAGATAGCCCAGACTAGCCCACTCTCATCAAATCTTGAAAACAAAGCAAAAACTAAGCAAGGTTTAGCCCTGCTTAGTACTTGGATGGGAGACCACCAAGATAGTCTGGGGTCCTACACAGAGGCAGGCAATAACGAACCACCTCTGAACATCTCTTGCCTTGAAAACTCTTAAGGCATCACTGTAAGTTAGCTGCAACTTTGACAGTACTTTCCACCACATCACGTCTGCTTGCCATTCTGCCAGAGATGAGAGATGCCTGACACTTGGAGTAAAGGACAGGCAGAAGACATTAACAGCTCACATCTTTAAAGTTTTGTCCTGGTGTACTAATGCCAATTACTGAGCTGTGACTATCATATTAAATGGCAGGCACCATAAATACCCTTGGGGTATTTACCCTGTGGGACCATCTCTTCCCGTATATGCCCCAGAGGTCACTTCATTCGGCCTCCCGAGATAGGCTGACTGTCCCTGGCCCAAGAGATGCCCATCTTGCCTCTACCAGAGCCAGGTCCTTTTCAATCCTGGCCCCAGCCTGGTGGAATCAGCTCCCTATGGAGATCCGGGCCCTACCTGGCTTGCTAGCCTTTCGTAGGGCCTGTAAAATGGAGCTGCTCCACCAGGTCTTTGGGTGAGGCGGCGGGCATCTATTCATTAGCTCAATTGGCCTCCCCTACTGCACTATTGTATTACCCTACTGCGCTGATTTGCTGTACTGTCCTGCTACACTGCCTTATTATATTGTCCTACAAGACTATTTTGTGTACTGAATATTGTGATTGGGTTTTTATTATGTTGTTGTGATTTTATAGTGATTTTTTAATTTATGTTGTACTTGTACTCTGCTTTGAGCCCCTTTAGGGGAATGGGCGGAATATAAATAAACAAATAATAAAATAATAATAATAAAAGTGCAATAGGAATACATCAACTCTTTTAGCTTTCCAACATATGTAATATAGGAGACAAAAAAATTATTTACTTTATTTATATCCCACTTTTTACCTCAATGAGGATCCAAAGCAATTTACATCATTCTTCCTCACGTCCATTTTATCCTCACAACAACCCTGTGAGGCAGGCTAGGCTGAGAGTGTATGATTAGCTCAGGGGTGGCCAAACTGTGGCATGGGAGCCACATATGGCTCTTTCACACATATTGTGTGGCTCTCGAAGCCCCCATCACCCCATTGGCCGGCAGCTTAGAGAATGCATTTAAAGTTAAAGTTGCTTTCTTTCCACCACTCCCTCCCCCATCTATTGCCTTTCTTTCCTCCTTCCTTCCTTCCAGCTCTCAAACATATGATGTTTATTCTGTGTTGCTCTTACATTAAGCAAATTTGCACCACCACCCCGGACTAGCTCAAGGTCATCAGTAAGCTCCATTTTCAGTAACAAGGTTTTAAAATTGAAAAAAAGTAATCTCATTTATTTCATACCTTTTTCTCAGCGTTACTAAAACATTAATGCTTTTTTTTGGGGGGGGGGGGGGTATTTTATTAGAAACATTTTCTATTATTGTATTAGCCATTTCGCATACAATTCTCCCCCCCCCCACCCGGAAACTGAATCACTTGGAAACATCTATGGAAAACAGGCTGTTCCTGTGAATATAAACATCCTTTTAAAAACTAGTTAAACTCTTTTACTTCCTTGTAGATATTTGTTTAGATTGGATTAAATTTTCCAGTGTTTTATTCCCACTTGAAGTCATTAAATAGATGTAGTAAGAGCCTTAATTCTATATTCATTGGAAAAATCCCTGTGCATATCATAGGCATTCCTTTGATTAATATTTGATAGTTTTAATTTTGTGAAATGGATTATAAGGACTTTAGCATGCAGCTTACAAATTTGGGGTATAATAGTTCAATCCTGAAAATCCAGTTAACTTCCAAATGTTAACCAAGTGAACAATCAAGATTAAAAATCTATAAATCATGATTCCTTAAGACAACCTTTTAAAAACCCACTAAAATCTATGGAAAGGGATGAACATATGAAGCTGCCTTATACTGAATCAGACCCTTGGTCCATCAAAGTCAGCATTGTCTTCTCAGACTGGCAGCGGCTCTCCAGGGTCTCAAGCTGAGGTTTTTCACACCTATTTGCCTGGACCCTTTTTTGGAGATGCCAGGGATTGAACCTGGGACCTTCTGCTTCCCAAGCAGATGTTCTACCACTGAGCCACCATCCCTCCGCAATATTTTGGGGATAATCCAATATTTTGGTACTTTCTGCTGCTGTAACTAAATAGCCAGGCTACCATTAGAACTGGAACAAAGCTATGCGCTTCTGTACCAGATGCCAAAAAAAATCCTAACATAGCTTCTTATGATGTAGGCCTTCACCCGTTTAGAGTCCACTTCAATTGAGAAGTCATTACTGTGGGGGATGCATGCTGATTTACTGTGACTGTCAGCCATTAACAATGGAGATACAGAAGCAGCAAGCAGATTTATAGCACCAGATTAACAACGTGTATTTTTGGATCAGGGAACGGAATCAACACAGAGTAAGGTTGTTAGGTCTGCATTAGAAAATACCTGGAGACATTGGGAGTGGATCCAAGTGAGGCCAGGGTTTAGGGAGAAAAGGGGCCTCACCATGGTGCAGTGCCACAGAGTCCATCTTTCAAAGCAGCCATTTTCTCCATGGGAACTGATCTCTGCCAGCTGGAGATCAGATGGCAAAGCAGGTCTCCAGGCCTCATTTGGATGCTGGCAAACTAACACAGAGGTACCACATAATAAAATTATTTGATGAGATGGTTATCAACTCCAAGTTGGAAAGTTCCTGGTGATATGGAGTGGAACTTAGGGAAGGCAGGGATTTGAGGAAGGAAAGGACCTCATCAAGGTCCCTCCTTTTACCATCCAAAGCAGCCATTTCCTCCAGGGGAACTGATCTATGCAGTCTGGAGATGAGTTGTGATCCCAGGAGATCGTCAGGCCTTACCTTGAGGTTAGCAAATCTAATGAAATGTCACAGCAGAAAGCTTCAGAACTGTTTGTATAGCAAAATTTGGTACTAATATACACTCAAGCTTATATACAACTACAAAACTTTCAAGAACCCTAAATTAAGGGTGTGTTATTAATTAGGATAGATTCAAGCAATCTTTTCAGCATTAAATATACTAATGTCTCAACGAACATACATCTCTGCCTGTTAATTGTCTTCTATTGACTTTGTGCCTCCTGGAGATTGCTGTTGGTCTACACAAAGTGAAAAAGAGGGAAACACAAGGATGGTTTATGCAGACTCTTGTTATACACAGTATCACTAATTAATGACCTGTGAATTCTGCTGCTTTCTAGGTCATGCTTTACTGCTTCATTTACAGGAACGTAATATATGTATCCTTTTAGAGCAATAAGAGGTTAGAGAAACACTACCAGGACAACTCCTACAAATTATCAGCTTAAAAGGGTTGTGATGAATGCACAAATAATTCTATTTTTTAAGAGGGAAAAGGATTTCAACTGGTAGTTTTTTTACCTATACATCCTTTTACCAAGATGGGAAGGCTAAGATGCAAAATTGCTTGGAATAATGAAGAATTATTAACAACAATAAAAGAAAGTCTACAGCTTGCTTTATTAATAGCAATTACCACAATGGGCATTAAGCGCACGAGGTACTATTAGGGATGCTGCAACATTTGCCATGAACACAGTCAGCTGCTGAACTTAACATATTCAAAAGTGGCAATAACTCAATCTAGTCGGTTCATGCTGAGTAGCTACAAATGCCTTGCCAAGTAGTAGTTTTTAAAATGAGGTTTCCCCAAAATTGTGCACTTGCAAAGACGCTGCTGATTCAAAGTGATCCGCAGCTATTAGCTTCATAAGGACTGCACAAATGAACAGTACAATGAAGGGCAGGATTTTACTGAAACCCGGCACTCACTGACGACTGATTTGTATGATATTTGAGCAATTTGTTGAGTGATATAATTGTCTGTTTAAACAATTGCCTGTTCAGAGCAGCACTTATGTCGCAAAGATAGAATCCAATCAGGCTGTGTGAAATTGTGCACATGCAAAAAGCCAGTTGCATTGGACTGCACAGTTAAAAAGGAATACAACAAAACAACCTGCCAAACACTGACAAGCAGATCAATGGACTTTTGAACTGATCATTGGAAAAACTGTTCAGGATGCAAGCTGAACCTGTAAGGGCTTGAGCATTCCTAGGCACTATGGTTGCACCAGTCTGTCTGCACATTACACATGGATTAACTGAGTTTTCACTCACCTATAACAATGGTTGCTGGCCCCCAGGTCCCAGTGGAGACTTCCCTTCTTTTTAGGACTTCAATCTGCCACTGGCCAGCTGGCCGAAGGGAAAAATTCCACCCCTAAATTTGATGACATTACTTCCAGGTGACATTATCATGCTGGGGACACTGCATGGCAACACTCTGGTTTTGGGGCAAACTCTATGATTTTGAAGGCAAAAACCCCAAAGAGTGTCATGTGCAACATTACTGATAAGATGACATCACTTCTAGGTGACATCATCGTGTTGTGGATGCTGCATGCGACATTGCACCCAGAGGATACTTTTGCAGAGGGCTTTTTTTGTAGAAAAAGCCCAACAGGAACTTATTTGCATATTAGGAGATCTCCACGTTTATCATCACAGCAGTTGTTTAACTTCCATTGCCTGCCCACACCTGGAGGCTGGCAACCCTGTCATATTGCGTTACAATGAAAGTTGCCTTTCAGCTTCACAAATGGATTGAGTGACAAAGTAAAAACATTTTAATCTACCAAATATTATTTTCTTTCCCATTCCTAAACATTCCAAATGTTCCGATAGCAAGGTAGGTTATTGTTTGCATGGAAAAGACATGGGGGAAAACAAAGGTTTCTCCAGTTAGGGAAGTCATGAGCCCACATTATTTGGGGGGGGGGGGAGAAGAACATAAGAGAAGCCATGTTAGATCAGGCCAATGGCCCATCTAGTCCTACACTCTGTGTCACACAGTGGCCAAAAATACCCAAGCACCATCAGGAGGTCCATCAGTGGGGCCAGGACACTACAAACCCTCCCACTGCACCCCCCAAATGCCAACTTTGAGACATAAAAGAAACTTGCTATACTTGTTATTATTGCTGCAAGAATTTTATGTACCTTTAGATGGATGCTTTTTTTTTTCATATGAGCAACTAAACACACACAAGTAGAAAGAAAAGAGGTGATGTCTAATTGACTGTGATCATGTTCCCCTTATCTTTTAAAGGCACAACCTCATCTTCCAGTTTACAGGGCAGCTTAAGCATTAGTGTCACAAACTATTTAAATTGGAGAAACAAGGGCATCAGTCCACGGTTCACTTTGCCTTTAAGTTGCAGAAATGTGATTCTTGTAACTATAGCAACTAAACCATCAACATTTCATCTTTAATTCATTTGATTAATTTGAAGGCACAAGGAATTGGGAAATTGAAAATTAAAGTTTGGCCCATCTCAAGAAAGCAATTCAAATGCTAATAGCAGCAAAGCTTGCCTCCGGGGGACTTGGGATACAATTCACTGATACTTAATTACAATACAAAATTATTGAAACAGGTGTCAAAATTGACAAATAGCAGCATTCCCACAAACCCTAAAAAATGTGCATTTTAATCTCATCATATTTTTTAGGAAGAGTCAGTCATCAAACACCAGGAATAGAATTCATGCTGAAATTCAGCAAAGATCCTCAAGGCATGTCATTCCCCCACCCTTCATCTTGAGGTCTGCCTATGTTATGACAGACTGGTCAAAATGTCTATTGGTAGCAGCTTTACAGTAATCAATAAAATGTCGTCATCATCTTGCAATTTCTCCAGACACCCACCAGTACAAGATATGAGCCTTCTCACTGGTAATATTGTCCAGGAAAAGTAGCACCCTTTGATAACTTCGTGAAGCTGCGCAAGCTTTTGCCAAAGTGATTTTGCTAGTAATTTTGAGACATAAAGTCGGGGTTGCCAACCCCAGGTTGGGAAACACCTGTAGATTTCAGGAATGGAGCCTGACGAAGAAGAGAAGAGGAGGAGCTTGGATTTATACCCCTCCCTTCACTCGGAGACTCAGAGTGGCTTACAGTCTCCTTTCCCTTCCCCTCCCCACAACAGGTAAGTGGGGCTGAGAGAACTCTTTCCAAAACTGCTCTTGAGAAAGCAGCTCTTTCAAGAACTGTGACTGACCCAAGTTCACTCAGCAGGTACATGTGGAGGAGTGGGGAATCAAACCTAGTTCTCCAAGATTAGAGTCTGCACACTTAACCACTACACCAAACTGTCAGGGAGGGAATTCAGTGGGGTATAATACCAGAGAGTCCACCCTCCAAAGCAGCCATTTTCTTCAGGTGAACTGATCTCTGTTGCCACTGTCCTCAAACTCAATGAAATTGCTGAGCAGTCGGGTTCTTCTTCACCCAAAGGGTGATTAACATTTGGAATTCACTGCCACAGGAGGTGGTGGCAGCTACAAGCATAGACAGCTTCAAGAGGGGAATGGATAAGTATATGGGGCAGAGGTCCATCAGTGGCTATTAGCTACAGCGTATTGTTGGAACTCTCTGTCTGGGGCAGTGATGCTCTGTATTCTTGGTGCTTGGGGGGTACAGTGGGAGAGTTTCTAGTATCCTGTCCCCACTGATGGACCTCCTGATGGCACCTGGGTTTTTTGGCCACTGTGTGACACAGAGTGTTCGACTGGATGGGCCATTGGCCTGATCCAACATGGCTTCTCTTATGTTCTTAAACTTCAGACCAATACAGCTACCCACCTGAATCTATCCCTTTATGAAAGCAAGCAATAAACGGGGGGAGGGGGGATCTTTATGCATTGGAAGTTCAAGAACAAGTTAAAGCAGATATAGATTGCCAAGCAGTGACAAAATTGATGGATTTTTGCAAGATTATAATAAAATCTGGGGTCATTTTGTAGAAAAAGAGGTGACAGAGCTCATTAGCATAACTCATTAGCACAACTGATTTGCATCTGCCACACACCTCTGACATCACCGCAAGGTGGACTAAATTCTATCAGCTCAGCAGCTACTTTAAAATGCTTCTTGAATTAGAATTGTCATCATAAAACCTTACTCCCAACATATTTTAAATTAGTTTCTCCTCTGTAGCCACAGTGGCACGAGGAAGATTTCCATCTGTCTGCTTTATATGTTTTGGTTATTTCCCCATTTGTGTGTGTGGGGGGGGGGAGATATTAGAAAGTTTGTCAAATCTTAAGAGTTCAGCAAAATTCTCACAGGGAGTTCGAACAATGGGGCCCAGAAGCAAGGTGATTATTTTTTTTTTGGGGGGGGGGGGCGGTTTAAGAAAGAAAGAACACAATAAAATTTAGAGGTTCTGGAGCTCCTGCACAAAATGAGGCCTGAATAAAATAATTAATCCATTAAGGCAAATAATAAATAAAATGGGCAGCAGAGAGCAAATTTCACCTGCACCATCTAAGAGCTCAGTAATAAAATTTCAGAATAGCACCTATTGATCTTAAACTGTTATTGCCAAGTGAGCTCTCCAGAATGAGTTTTGCTGAAGGTTGCCCTTAGATTAATGGGCAGAGCTACAGCAAGATCACTACAGATTCTCCCACATTGGCACCTGGCAATGCTGTTGGGACACTTTTTCCCATTTGGCCACTGTGTACCTGTCCCCTGGTGTGTGTGTGGGGGGGGGGGGGAGACAGGGTGACTAGTGGCACCAAAATGCTGGCAAAACACAGGATTGCTTTGCTAAGTTCTAAGGACGGGAGCAATATTTCTAGGCTTTGATCTGATTAGCCAATCAAGTTACTGAATTGGGATTTTAAAATCATGCCTCAGCTGGTAGACAGAATTGAGTTTCACCAGAGTAGCTCAAGCCAAGTTTCATTAAAGAAGTAATCCTGAAAGACAACATAAAACCTGAAGTTAATTTAAACCAAGTATCTTGACCTTAATGAATACTAAAGAGCTGTGACAGGCACAGAGAAAAAAATTATTGGCACAATTTAAAGAAGATGGGTAGGATCCAATGAATGGCATCACTGAATCTCTCCTCTTTGTCTCTGCAGCCTCCTGTACATCCTAAAAAGCTAAGAGTTGGGGTACTCTTGCACAAACTAGGGGCACTGCAGCTTGAAAGAAACTCTCTGTCCTCTCTTGTGCAGGAATTTCTGGAAACGGAACAAACGTTATCCCCAAATGAGGAATAACTTCAGTAGATTCCCTCCTCTCATTGCAGTTTATTCCCACATCACATTCTACTCTTATTCCCCCAATTCAAAAGCTGCTTTCTGAGAGGTGCAGGAAGCTGTAAGGCAGGGGTTTGCAACCTTTTTTGAGCATACAGGCACCTTTGGAATTATGACACAGGGTGATAGGCAGAACAACAATATGGCTGCCACAAAATGGCTGCTGCAGAAGGTAGAGCTGGCCACAACATGGCTGCCATAGTTTACTTTCTGTTACATTGTGAAAATCCTTGTGCTGTGGTGGCGGCTTTTGCTAAAGCAATGTTTTTAAAACTCTGCTCAGCAAATCAAACCCCCTAGGGCCAATCAGAAGCCTTGCTGGGCAGAGACCCACCAGGCCTCACCTACTTTCGCAAACACTTCACAGGCATCAGGAAAGGTGTGCACCATGGTGATCCCTGCTGCAAGAGGAACAAGGAGAGATCTATTCCATTAACTCAGTCCATTTGCACTTGGCTACAAGCAATGTTTCATCATTTTATAAGTCAAAATTACTTAGCAGTGGGAAATTTTATCTGACTATTGAATCATAGAGGCATACAAGGAAAGAGTTCCCTTTCTCATTTGCACTTTTGCAGTATTCATAGAAAACCGCTGTTAGGACAGATCAGAAGTCTATTAGGTCTAAGATAGGATAAGAGCTGGTGTAGGGGCTATGGCTCAGTGATACAGCATCTGCTTTGCAAGAGCATCTCCAGTTAAAAGGATCAGTTAGTGGTGAGAAAAGACCTCTGCCTGACAGCCTGAACAGCTGTTACCTGTCAAAGCAGACAACAGCAACCTTAATGTAGCAATGATCCAACTCTGTATAAAGAAGCTTCATGAATTCACATAACAAGGAGGACAAAATGAAACTTCATAATGTATATGTGCATTAATCCAGTAAGGTCAATGGCATGGCTGTTACTCATAAAGTGGAACACATCAGGATGCAAAATGAATTGTAAGGCATTTATACAATATCCTCTCCCCCCTCACCCCCCTGGAGAAAGGTACTGTGCCATAAATACACACTTCTAAACCACATTCAAGGCAGTGCACTTAGAAGGGTGTAACTCTACTTAGATGGCACTGCTTATGGAAACACATAAACCATCTGGGTTTTGAAACAGCCTTTGTGATACTGAGAAATTTGTTTTTTGCTCCAAATATTACCAATTACTGTTAAAGACAGTTTATTGGGAACATGGCAGAGTGAATACACATGAAGATCATGCTGCTGCCAAATCAGGAAGAAGCAGCATTTCCAAATGTACCTTGTATTGCATGCCACAGATTTTTTTTTTCTTACAGAGTGGATTACATTTTTTGTGTGTGTGCATTTCTCTGTATCATTTTTTTTAAAAAAAAATATGTAAAGCTCTTGTGAAATCCCATTGCAGCTACTGGATTTATTTTGGATTGGCTCTTAGCACTCAGCTGCGATAGCCACTAGTAAAATAGGGTTAGTGAGTTCAGTGTGCAAAGTAACCTGAAACTCTCTGCACCATTTTTTTTTCCTTCGGCCCAGTCAGCAGCTGCCAAGTCTAGATTCACTGCAAATGGAGTTATGCAGAGCCTGTTTCTTTAAGGCTGATTTTTTTTAAAAAAAATGTTTTTAAAATCAGAATGCATGGCCTGTAGGAAAATATTATCCTGTTGTCTAATCACTAGGAAAGAATGAGAGATAGGGTTGCCAATCCCCAGTTGAGGGCAGGGGATCCCCTGGTTTGGAGGCCCTCCCCTCTTCAGGGTAATCAGAAACTGGGGGGGAGGGAAATATCTTCTGGGCACTCCATTATACTCTATGGAGACTGATTCCCATAGAGTATAATGGAGAATTAATCCATGGGTATCTGGGGCTCGGGGGGGGGGTGTTTTTGAAGTAGAGACATAGCATCTTGTGCCTCTCCTCAAAACACCTCCAAGTTTCAAAAAGATTGGATCAGGGGGTCCAATTCTATGAGCCCCCAAAGAAGATGCCCCTATCCTTCATTATTTCCAAATGGAGGGAAGGCATTTAAAAGGCATGTAGTCCCTTTAAATGTGATTGCCACCCTTGCTCCTAGCTCCACCCCCAAAGTCTCTTTAGAATTGACAGGTCTGGGTTGGAAAATACCTGGAGACTTTGGGGATGGATCCGGGAGAGGGTGGGGTTTGGGGAGGGGCCTCAGCATGAAAGCAACCATTTTTTCAAGGGGAGCTGATCTCTGTCAGCTGGAGATCAGTTGTAAAAGTGGGAGATCTCCAGGCCCCACCTGGAGGCTGGCAACCCTGAGTTTCCTGGCTCCACACCCCCTCCCCCAAACCCCCAGATATTTCTTGAGTCAGACCTGGCAACCCTACGTCTTTTACATCTGTCTAACATGATCCTCATGCACAGGGGCTCAGGCTCTTAAGTATATTGTAAAGTACCTTGAACGTTGCTAGAATGACACAAATCTGGGATAGGAGAACTAACAGTGAAAATATAGAGATCAGGATTCTCCCCTCAGAAATAAAAATATAAAAACCTTATTGCAAACTTTGGGGAGAAAGAATGCTCTTCTGTTTATAAATATTGACAAAAATATAATTTGCAGTATTTTGTAACTCCAAATTTATTTCAATCATATTGTTTGTACTGCAGCCCAGCACACAGCTGCAAGCAATCAAGAGTTGTGTTAGGGTAGTGTACCTGCAACTGAGCAGAAAAGATGGATCTCTAGAAGTAGAAGTCAACAAGAACCTAGTCCTAGGAATCTTTGCTGCAACTTTACCATTGGCTTGAAACCATAGCAAAATTGAAATGTTAGCAGAGCAAGTAGTAACGTATATGACTCCAGCACAACTAGGCCATCACACAGGCAAAAACAGAGGTAAAACCAAATAAATCCAGCCAGTTCTGTATCCAGAATCCTATACAGCCTGGTCAGAGATGCAAGGGAAGGAACAGTCACAAAAAAGAAGCAGTTTGATTATCTCAAATAACAAGAAATTGTAAGACCTACAGCGAAGCAGAAATGTCAAATGCTCTTATCATCAAAAGTACTTTTTAAAGTCAAGGAACGAGGTGGCTATGCATCCTGAAATTTCATTTTATAATACTGGATGCATATCAAGTGGCCACAAATGGGGAACATAAGAGAAGCCAGGTTGGATCAGGCCATTGGCCCATCCAGTCCAACACTCTGTGTCACACAGTGGCCAAAAAATTTATATATATACACATACACACACACACACACACACACACACACACACACATATATATATATATATACACACACTGTAGCTAATAGCCACTGATGGACCTCTGCTCCATATTTTTATCCAATCCCCACTTGAAGCTGGCTATGCTTGTAGCCGCCGCCACGTCCTGTGGCAGTGAATTCCACATGTTAATCACCCTTTGGGTGAAGAAGTACTTCCTTTTATCCATTCTAACCCAACTGCTCAGCAATTTCATTGAATGCCCACGAATTCTTGTATTGTGAGAAAGGGAGAAAAATACTTCTTTCTCTACCTTCTCCATCCCATGCATAATCTTGTAAACCTCTATCATGTCACCCCACAGTTGACGTTTCTCCAAGCTAAAGAGTCCCAAGCGTTTTAACCTTTCTTCATAGGGAAAGTGTTCCAAACCTTTAATAATTCTAGTTGCCCTTTTCTGCGCTTTTCCCAATGCTATAATATCCTTTTTGAGGTGCGGTGACCATAATTGCACACAGTATTTCAAATGAGACTGCACCATCGATTTATACAGGGGCATTATGATACTGGCTGATTTGTTTTCAATTCCCTTGCTAATAATTCCCAGCATGGCATTGGCATTTTTTACTGCAATCACACACTGTCTTGACATTTTCAGTGAGTTATCTACCACGACCCCAAGATCTCTCTCTTGGTCAGTCTCTGCCAGTTCACACCCCATCAACTTGTGTTTGTAGCTGGGATTCTTGGCCCCAACGTGCATTACTTTGCACTTGGCCACATTGAACCTCATCTGCCACGTTGACACCCACTCACTCAGCCTCAAGAGATCCCTTTGGAGTGCCTCACAATCCTCTCTGGTTCTCACCACCCTGAACAATTTAGTGTCATCTGCGAACTTGGCCACTTCACTGCTTACTCTCAACTCCAAATCATTTATGAACAAGTTAAAGAGTATGGGACCCAGTACTGAGCCCTGCAGCACTCCACTGCTTACCTTCCTCCACTGCGAAGACAGCCCATTTATACTCACTCTCTGCTTCCTATTAATTAGCCAGTTTTTGATCCACAAGAGGACCTGTCCTTTTACTCCATGACTTTCAAGCTTACTAAGGAGCCTTTGATGAGGAACTTTATCAAAAGCTTTCTGGAAGTCAAGGTAAACAATAACTATCTATCTATCTCTCCTTTGTCCACATGTTTGTTCACCCCCTCAAAGAAATGTAACAGGTTAGTGAGGCAAGATCTTCCCTTACAGAACCCATGCTGAGTCTTCCTCAATAACTTGTGTTCATCAATGTGCCTACTCATTCTGTCCATGATGATGGTTTCTACCAACTTTCCCGGTATTGAAGTCAGACTGACTGGCCTGTAGTTTCCCGGATCCTCTGGAACCCTTTTTAAAGATAGGGTAACATTTGCTACCTTCCAGTTCTCAGGAACGGAGGCAGATTTCAATGAAAGATTACATATTTTTGTCAGAAGATCCACAAGTTCAACTTTGAGTTCTTTCAGAACTCTTGGATGTATGCCATCCGGACCTGGTGACTTATTAGTTTTTAATTCATCTGTCAGTTGTAGGAACTCCTCTCTTATCACCTCAATCTGACTCAGGTCTTTCAACACCCCTTCCAAAATAAGTGGTTCTGGAGCAGGCAAACACTTCATATCTTCCACAGTGAAGACAGAGGCAAAAAATGTATTCAGCTTCAGCTTCTCAGCCATTTCCCTATCCTCCTTAGGTAATCCTTTGACCCCTTGGTCATCCAAGGGCCCCACTGCCTCCCTGGCTGGTTTCCTGCTTCTAATATATTTGAAGAAATTTTTATTGTTGGTCTTTATGTTTTTTGCAATATGCTCCTCATAGTCCCTTTTTGCCTGCCTGATCACAGTCTTGCATTTGATTTGCCACATCCTGTGTTCCCTTTTATTAATCTCATTTGGACTAGCTTTCCGCCGCTTAAAAGAGTCCTTCTTACCCTTTACAGCTTCCATTACTTTGTTTCTTAACCATGCAGGCCTTTTCTTATACCTGTTTGTGCCTTTCCTAACATGTGGTATATATTTTATCTGAGCTTCTAGGATTGTAGTTTTAAATAGCCCCCAAGCTTCCCCAAGGGTTTTGACTGTATTTACCTTTCCTTTCAGTTTCCTCTTCACATGCCTCCTCATCTCAGAGAATTTACCCCTTTTAAAGTTAAACGTGGTTGTGCTAGTCTTTTGGGGCAACTCTCTGTTTATACAAACAGTGAAATCAATAACGTTATGGTCACTGCTCCCAAGCGGTGTGATCACTTTTACATCTCTCACCAAGTCTTGGGCATTACTTAGGACCAAATCCAGGATCGCCCCACCCCTGGTAGGTTCAGAGACCATCTGCTCCATAAACCAGTCACTGAGAGCATCTAGAAACTCAATCTCTTTCTCTCGACCAGAACACATATTGACCCAATCAATCTGTGGGTAGTTAAAATCACCTATGATGTGAGGAAAAAACCCCTACAGAACATCGTAGTCACCAACTTGGTTGCCAGAGCACTTGGAGAAGTGACTCACACACACGTCTAGCCAGAGAGTGTGAGTAAACCTATCAAGAGGCGAAAGGGACTTATGCAGTACTAGCAGCCATAACGCTACAAAGGCACTCAAGACCGGTACAAGGGTGCCCACTAGGAGAATGGATGGCTTCCCGTCGTTCTGTATGACATCCATCCCGGCATATGGAGCAGAGGAGACTGCGCTGCCAGGAGCTATCCAGGCGAACGGTTTTGAAGCCTCGTCCTATTACTTAACTGAGTGCTCATCTAGAAGTTGACATGTTGCATCTTTCCACTGTTGTCAAAATGTTGCCAAAACAAGTATACAATTATGTAATTTCTGTTGCCTATTATTACACTTCTTTCTTTGTACATTTGCATGTTTACTCATTTCTTTTTGACTAACCTTTCAACACCTCTCTAAATTCATCTTTACATGCCAAGCATTACCCAGCATTTTGTGGACAACTACTAAGATAAAACATGGTAAATTCCTGATAAATCCTGGCATTAGCTGTAAATTTAGCTGTAATTCTATATAATTTAATCCCTAAATAAATTCTGCTTTAAATAACAATACTTTTAAACAAGCTCATCCACAATTCAAAAACAAGTAGGAAAAGACAATAATATTCTTTTCCTATTCTAATAAGTACTGACATTCAGTGTTCCCTCTAAGCTGAGCTAGCTCACAGATTTTTAGCCTCCAGCTCACAATTTTTTGTCTTAGCTCAGGAAGGATGACCCCAAAGCACACTCATTTATGCAGTCGCTCGCAGCTTTAATGCAAGTAGCTCAAAAAGTAGAATTTTCGCTCACAAGACTCTGCAGCTTAGAGGGAACGTTGCTGACATTAAGAAAAGACACTGAATTGTAGAAATGCTTTTGAATACTGTCGTTAATATTTTCTATATATAATTCATAAGTAATTGTATTGTGTCTCCACTTGTGTGGGCGCCATTTTGTGGCACTTGTTAGATCTGGCACTCTCTTTTTCTGTCCAATAGTCCCACAAGGTCAAGATGACTAATGCAATTTCCTCCCTTAATGTCAATAGTAAGCGTACAATATAGAATTTAATAATTGTTTATCCTATACCTAAATTTGTAAACCTTCCTTTGGTTTGAACTAAAGAAAGGGGCTTAGTAGTCTGTGATACAAATAGGGTTGCCAAGTCCAATTTAAGAAATATCTGGGGACTTTGGGGGTGGAGCCAAGAGACTTTGGGGGTGCAGCCAGGAGACACTGGAGTGGAGCCAAGATCAAGGCTGTGACAAGCATAATTGAACTCCAAAGGGAGTTCTGGCCATCACATTTAAAGGGACAGCACACCTTTTCGATGCCTTCCTTCCATAGGAAGTAATGAAGGATAGGGTTACCTTCTTTTGAGGCTCATAGAGTTGGACCCCCTGGTCCAATCGTTTTGAAACGTGAGGGGAATTTTGGGGAGAGGCACTAGATGCTGTACTGAAAATTTGGTGCCTCTATCTCAAAAAACAGCCCCCACAGAGCCCCAGATACCCACAGATCAATTCTCCATGATTTTCTATGAGAATAAATCTCCATAGGGAATAACAGAGTTCCCAGCAGACATTTCCCTCCCCTCCCCCCACTTTCTGACGACCCTGAAGCAGGGGGAGGGCCTCCAAACTGGGGGATCCCCTGCCCCCACCTGGGGATTGGCAACCCTAGATACAAACCAGTTACAAGGTTTCCACACATCTATGGAAAATGAATTTCTTACATTCCTATCTAATCTCTTTGGCGAGATCCCCTTTCACGTCAAGATCAATTCATTATTTATATTTCAAGGACCTGCTACCAAATCAGTCTTCCCAAACTCTGAGATCTTCAGGTGAAGATCTGCTCCAGTGTCAGTGACATCCAAGGCAAGATGGTCCTCTGCTACAAGGATCAGGGCTTCTTCTGCAATTTGCCCAGAACTACAGAACTACCTTCCCCAGCCAATTAATTTGGCCCTATTTCTGCTAGGCATGCATAAACTGGTTAAAACATACCTCTTTTGGAAGCCAGGACTGCATTCACTTGAAGCTGTGGGCCCTATCCTTGGCTATTTTATGCCCAGTTCTTCATTGCGCTTTTGTTTTACAGATATGCTTTCTATATAGCACTTTAACTGTAGAGGAAATTTGCAACAGCTTTAATTGAATGTTGCTTTGAAATGTTCAGTAGAATAGAAAGTTAGTTTATAAAGATATGATCTGTGTGACACAGGTATCAAAAAGAACTGAATTTTACAAAGGGCTGCCAGCTCTGGCATATGAAATTCCAGGAGATTTGGGGGCAGTGCCTGGTAGGCTGGAGTCTGGCAAGGAAGTTCAGCCAATACTGTGTCACTCTAGGACTTTGTTTCTCCTAGGCTCTACCAGTGCAATTGTAGGAGAACTCCCGTTCCCTCCTTGAGGATCATAACCCTAAGTTTGCAGCAGACCCGAAGAACCTCTAGCTGTGGCTATGGTGTAGAATCCAGTCTAAAGTCGGCTTCTGTAATGCTGCTGTGCTGCTTGCTCTTTGGCTCAATACCCAGGCAAACAGCAGCTGCAAGAGTACTGTGCATGCTACAGTAACTATGGGTAGGAGCCTGTGGATTTCCTCATGTGCAACTAGGGTTGCCAGGTGTGTGTTGGAAAATACCTGGAGACTTTGGGGGAGTATATGGGAGAGGGAGGGTTTGGGGAAGGGAATGGTACAATGCCATAGAGTCCACCCTTCAAAGCTGCCATTTTCTACCGGGGAGCTGGTCTCTGCCAGCTGGAAATCAGTTGTAAAAGCAGGAGATCTCCAGGCCCCATCTGGAGGCTGGCAACCCTATGTGCAACAGTTCTTGTGTAAGCTCTAACATGACTCCTCTCTTCCTGCTTGCGCTAAGTGAAAGCAACCGGACCCCTGCTACATTTTCCATGTGCACAAGACTTAGCACAAAATAATATATATATTTTTAAAAAGTTAAATGAAACCATGTGAACTATCTGTTGTGTAAATCCCTTGTGTATGTGTTGCTCCACATTTACATTATTTCATTAAACAATATATTAAAACACTAAGTGTTCCTGCAGCCATTTAGGGATACCAGCCTCCAGGATGGACCTGAGTATCCTTCAGAATTACAGTTAATCTCTAGACTACAGAGATCAGCTCTCCTGGAGAAAATGGATGCTTTTGGGCAAGGGGGGGTGGACTCTAAGGCATTGTATCTGAGGTCCTGTCCTTCTTAGGTTCCATTCTCAAAACTCCAGGAGTTTCCCAACCTAGATACGGCAATCCCACCTCCCCAACCCCCACTAATGGTCAGGGAGAACTTGGAAACCCTATATCTGCTTGCACAACTGAATTGCACTATTTTTGACAGTCGATATGCCAATAAAGGTGAATGAATGAATTGCACTAAATGCAGTTTCCTTTCAGCTCACACATCACTAGGTCTTACCCACTACATCATACATTACATTCTGTTTGTGTCATACTTGTGAACTATACTGGCAAACAACCCAGCCACTATAATAATAATAATAATAATAATAATAATAATAATAATAATAATAATAATAATAATAATAATAATAATAATAATAATAATAATACTTTTTATTTATATCCCGCCCTCCCCGCCGGGCCAGGCTCAGGGCGGCTCACAACACATAACTACAATGTACAATAAAAACCATACATGATAATTACAATTATATAAAATCATCATTAAATCATTAAAACAACTTGTATTAAAATGAACCTTATGGTGCTATAACTTAGGTCTTCTATAAAATTTAGTGATTAAAACATATCCAGCGAAACTTTCTTGGCTCGGTATTAAGTGAAGGCTATTTTGAAGAGAGAGGTCTTGCAGGCCCTGCGGAATTGGTCTAAACATCACAGGGCCCGCACCTCCTCCGGGAGTTGATTCCACAGTAGTGGAGCTGCAATGGAGAAGGCCCGGTCCTGCGTAGTCTTCAATCTGGCCTCCCTTGGCCCAAGGATATTCAGCTGGTTCTTTCCAGCCGACCTCAGCGCTCTCTGGGGTTCATATGGGGAACCACTATATAACCTGACCCCAAGAAGCTCAGGTGAGCCAAAATAACAATATATTTGAAGTGGAGGAGAGGAAGACAGTCAGGCAGACTACAAAATGCAGCCTTAGTTTGCAGCTAACCTTGCTTACTATATAGACAAAGAGGACCAGAATGAACTGAAGTCTTCAGCACTGCTGGTCTAAGGGGATAGTGCCAGTGTTGCCAATCCCCAGTTGGGGGCAGAGGATCCCTAGGTTTGAGGCCCTCCAACTGCTTCAGGGTCATCAGAAGCCGGGGAGGGGGGAGGGAAATGTCTGTTGGGCACTCCATTATACCCCATGGAGACTGATTCAACCCATGGGTATCTGGGGCTCGAGGGGCTGTTTTTTGAGGTAGAAACACCAAATTTTAAGTATAACATCTGATGCCTCTCCTCATCACACAAACCTTAAGTTTCAAAAAGATTGGAGTCCAATTCTATGAGCCCCCCAAAAAATTGCGCCTATCCTTCATTATTTCCAATGGAGGGAGGACATTTAAAAGATGTACGGTCCCTTGAAATGTGATGGCCAGA
Organism: Heteronotia binoei; assembly: GCF_032191835.1. Lineage (NCBI taxonomy): Eukaryota > Metazoa > Chordata > Lepidosauria > Squamata > Gekkonidae > Heteronotia > Heteronotia binoei. Next base: position 116,487 of record NW_026800021.1, on the reverse strand, counting down.
ACTCCCTTTGGAGTTCAATCATGCCTGTCATATACTTGCTCTTGGCTTTGCCTCCAAAGTCTCCTAGCTCCACCCCCAAAGTCCCCAGATATTTCTTGGGTTGGACCTGGCAACCCTAGACACCATCAAACAAAAATATATCTTATGGATGTGCTCTATGAGTCCAAGTCCTTTCCTTTCATTAATCTCTGTTCGCAAGTGTACACTGAACTTCAATGATCGAAACCACTCACATAATATTGCTAGTTTTTAGTAATACAGAGGATAACTGGCAATAATATGAGGGTGTGAAATCAACAACACTTGACATTCTGGTAATTCATTTTTGGATGAGTTGGTTAGCATTCATAATTGTTGTAAATCCATGAAGAATTTGAGGAGCATCTAAACTTTTTCCTCCTAAAGCAATTAAAAAGGTCTTCTGCTTTCAATTCAGCATTCAGATTGTAGCATAATTGAAAGAAATGGTATTAGGAGATAAGACTGGCTTTGCAAAAGATATTTTACTCTGGGGTTGTATTAACTTCTCTCAAACTAATGTAAAAACATAATTAAATGGTATCTGTCCAATCCTCTGAACACACAGCCTCTGAATACATAGCCAAAGTAAATGGGCGTTGAAGGTTGCAAAATGAAAACAGAGCAAATGAAAAGAGTCTTCAGCATATTGTTTATTTACTTGAGGTTTGGTATTTTATTAAAGCATATTAGCAATGAAGCAGACTGGTGACTGCTGAGTTACTCACCCCTATGTCTGAAGTCTATATAATTCATTCTATTATTCAAATCACATTAAAAACATAACTCTCAGCTTAATAGCCAAGAGAAAACTGAGCAGAAGTTTTCTCTTGGATATTAAGTTTTCTTACAAAGCCTGCACAAATGGACTGTAGCATATCTCTACATTGCAAAAAGGATTAAAATTTGAGTTGACTGATATATGAAATGGTAGAAATAATATGGCAGCCAGCTTTCAGTAACACTGCCCATGTCAGCGGTTAAGAAAAGGACAGGATTTGTGGAATACTGCAGTTCCACCTTCCTGATGAGAAATACAGCAAGATGCAGGCTTTCAAACCAGACTAAATGTTCTGCTAACTGAAGGGGCAGGACCCCTTCCTGCTGCAAAGATCCCATGAAATTACTCAGGGAGTAATTCTTGACCCACAAGAAGAACATTTCATGGAGATCAGTGACTGCAACTGGAGGAAAAAGGAGGAAAGTTCCATTCCATTTATAGAAAAATTTGCCTGGATACAGCCCATTGAAGGGGACTACAGTGAGTCCCTTCCCCTCTTCTTTCTTACACAGCTTACACAAATGGACTATTTAGATGAACAGATATGCATACATGCATCAAGTGGTAACAGTTCATCCGCATGAAGACTTATCTTCTTTTTTATTCCCTCTTATATCCAAGCAAGCTAAATACCTGTTTATCTGCCATGCCAAATAACCAATTGGCAAGTGATCAGGTTTAGAACTCTGATAAAGTTCGCTTTGATGTCTCAAAACCTTCTTTAAACCCCAAAAGCTATAAATAGGATTTACTTACAGCATCAAATGCAAGACATGGTAGAAACAACCAATCACTTACTGTGTGATTGCTACCTTCAAATGTTGTAAGAAATAAGAATGCAAGGAGCATCTTGTTGAATCTTAACATCAAAAGGCACTAAGGCACAAACATGTTACACAGATTACCTGTGTAACATGTACCTGATTCCTCGTCTGATGAAGTGTGCTTAAAGCACACAAAAGCTTGCATTCTGAATAAAACTTTGTAGGTCTAAAAGGTGCAACTTGACTCCTACTTTGTTCAGAAGACACAATTGTCATGGTGACTTGCAGCAGGATGCCACCTACAAATTCCTGTAGAAATTCAGTTCCGAGGAGCCACAGTGGCCTGATTTGAAACAGGACTATGGCACAGAAGGAGGAATGGTTTGGGGTTTCCCCTGCACACATACTGTTTGCCTACCCTGAGATGGCCCCAGGGGCATTATTTGCCCCAAGGGTGGCTGCACATACACTGAATTCTTGTACATGCAGCCCCCCCCATAGGGTTAGAGACCATTTCTCAAGGCTATTTCAGATCAGGAGATATGGGGAGGCTGAAGCCCCTCCTCCCCCTTTGCCACAGTTTCACTCTGAATCACCTTCATAAGTGCTTCAGAATTTAATTCCCCTGGGGAACTCAAAGCTACTGTAAGTCCCTGTTGCAATCATGTGTTAAGTATAACATGTCATTTGGACTTGCAACTGTGAAACTGTCCATTTCATCTTTACAAGGTAATTCTCATCATGCTATCAAGAGTGACACCTCCATCAGAGAGGCCATTAAAGAGTAATATGGCAGTAATATTCCAAGTAATATGCAGATAGGCGGCTACAAGGAGTCTTCACGTTCTGTCTACATGAAGATTTTTGCACAAGCACTAGCACTTTAGATACCTGAAAGTTCATCTCTGGGCTGCATTTATTATTAGCTTCAGCACTAATCCCCCCCCTCCCAAAAAAAATCATAACATTATATAGGAACTAATATTGAGAGTGAGCTGTACATTTGATCATGCATTTCAATGTGGTGTATCATATAATGTAGTTGTACCCACCTGGAGGTTGGCAACCCTAAAAGACCCTTACTTGGCTCTACAAACGTTCATCTACTGCAGTCCTGATACCACGTACAATTTCAGATAAAGAAGAATGGAGAATCCTTGGTGAAATAAGGAAGACCTTGCAAAGATCATACAGAAGAAGGTCATTTCATTTAAAATGCATAGCTCTCTGTTTCCTTGCTGTTGAGGGCAGCCACGTTGTTTTCTCATGCATTCCCAGAGAATGCAAGGATTAGAGAATGTTCAGAAGCAGTTACAACTGCTGTCTGCTCTTTTGTGCCAGACACTGAAATAAAGTCCATTGACAAAATGGACTGCTCTCACTGACTTAATCAATGGGAAGCAGTAAGTGGCCTTAAACGATTACAGTAGATGTTATAGACCTAATAGCAATTTTACCCTCTTTAAACGGCATGAGAAATCTCTCCAAGTAGCGGTGCTTAAATAGAACTATACAAAACTCCTATTCAGTAACAAACAGGCACGTGGCACTCAGTTTCCCATCTCTAATTCATTTGACTTTATGACACTTGGAATCACAACACTGCAAGGCAAAAAAGTAATTTTCAGTCACATTCATGCCCAAATATATAACAATGGGGTTTAGAATAAAGCAAAGCACAAATAATGGGAAGCGCTTTTTTGGTATTTTGGAAATCTATTTTCACAGCCACTAATTTTCTTTTCATTCAGCTTATAAAATCAGATTTAGTTGGTTGTTTTGCCTTTATCCCTGCTATAACCATAATATGGCAGACAGCTATGTTAAAAGGAAAAACAACCGGATGCTAGTGATTTAAAACACCACCAACAAATAGTTTAAAAAGGTGAATAGATCAAAAACATGTCTATGTTATACCTTCTCATTACTATATTCCAGAACTTTCCAGTGATATGCGATTGCATCTGTGAAATAAATATCCTAAAACATCATGGTATGAACAACAGTAAGAGGCATAGAACACAAATTCAGGTAGAACGTCATGTAATTTGGAATGGTAGATTTGGAATGTATTTCTCTGGTTTGGGGACAGGGGAGATTTTAATTGTAATATATATTTGGTTATTCTATAATACAAGTTTGGATATTCTGAGGCCTTCCTACTGAAAGTAAGGTTTGTGCCATCTAACACAGTTCTTCTGAGTGTTAGGTAGTTGGAACTAGCTTTGTAATTTTCTGTTTTGTATGATTTCAAAGCAATGTGTTGGAAATAAATTTTTCTTTATTAATATTTCATAAACTTTGTTTTAAAAAAATCAGTCTGGTTCTTATGTACTTTTGTCCTGGGAACCCACAAGGTTAGCGATTGGCTATAGGGATCATTTCCTACATACCAGTAGCCACACGTGCCCCTCCCCACATCTGCAAATAGCCAAATCTATGGATTGGGATCACATGGAGGCTACGGAGGTTTTTCAGAAAACTTGGGAAACCTTCCAAGCTTGCAGAAAATCTGAAATGTTTAAATGTCCCCCAAACTAAAATTAAAAACTGAAAAATTGAAAAAGTGTTTTCTGTGCAAAGTAAATACTGGGAGCTGCTCAGGACCTGGCCACTGCTGCAGCATACGCCAGGAGCTGTTAGTGGTTAGAAGAGGCTCCCAAAGCTCAACCCAGAGCTGCCAACTCTAGGCACAAGGGAAGATTGAACCTTCTTTTCTACATGCACTGCAGATGCATTCTGAATTAGGCACTGTGTACATAGGATGCAGGAGCTGAGGAACTCACATGCGACTGACCGCTACTTAGGACATGGTGGTCCCAGTTTGTGTGGCTTTTAATGAGGAAACTGGCTCTGAATAGGACTCAAGGGTAGGAGCCAGTTTGGTGTAGTGGTTAAGTGTGTGGACTCTTATCTGGGAGAACCAGGTTTGATTCCCCACTCCTCCACTTGCACCTGCTGGAATGGCCTTGGGTCAGCCATAGCTCTGGCAGAGGTTGTCCTTGAAAGGGCAGCTGCTGTGAGAGCCCTCTCCAGCCCCACCCACCTCACAGGGTGTCTGTTGTGAGGGGAGAAGACATAGGAGATTGTAAGCTGCTCTGAGTCTCTGATTCAGGGAGAAGGGCGGGATATAAATCTGCAATTCTTCTTCTTCTTCTTCTAGGATCTTAAGAATTTCCAGGCCCTTCCTGTAACTACCTTTATCACTCCAGATTTATGCAGCAGGCCTGAGAATCCTTACTCTCTGCGATGCAACTCATTGAGTGGTATACTGCCTCCTAACATCAGGGCAAGTTTTTTGTTTAAAGTGGAATTTCCAAGTAAGGTTTTTTAGCTTTTGTCCCACTAACAGAGCTCCTGCCAAAGCAATAAGTAGCTATTCTTTCCTGCCACTGTATCTACGTGCTGGGAGAAATCTTCTCTTGTTAAATTACTGCTAGTGCTGCAAACAGCCTGGAGGAGGGGAAATGTGCTACCCCTTTAATAAAGCTTAACAGGATGTTATTTACCTCCCTTCCATGAAAACTTCAGCTGCCCAAGCCTACAAATTAAGCCTCAATCCAAGGGGCAGAATATTTCTTTTTCCTCCAGGTTGTTGACAAGTCTGATTACTATTTCTTATACAGTTGTAGAAGCCATGCCTACAAGAGGAGGAAAGGAATTAAAATGAAGATGAATTGCTTTAAAATACATGGACATCTCTGTAGCCCCTTTCCCTCTGAAAGAAACTAAGCCAATATACTGCTCTGGTCCAAATCACTCAGATCTTATATCCCCAACAGATGCATGGCTAGGATTGCTTGCCTTCTATTGGCCCTACACCTTTGTTTTACACCGCACCAAAACTCATAAATTAAGCAAGCACTACATTTAAAGGCATGGGGGAAAGGTGTTCCATCTCTTTAAATGTGATGGCCAGAACTCCCTTTGGAGTTCAATTATGCTTGTCACAGCCTTGATCTTGGCTCCACCCCTAATGTCTCCTGGCTCCACCCCCAAAGTCTCCTAGCTCTACCCCCAAAGTCCCCAGATATTTCTTGAATTGGACTTGGCAACCCTACTTCCAATAGTAATAAAAAAAAAAATAACACAATTCACAACAAGATTTTAAAGCCCCTGAAATGACCTAAATTTATGCAGTGGAAAGATGAAGCCATGTAGTCTGTTCCTTCAGTGACTCATACATAGTACATTGCTATTGTTTATGCATCAGCAATGTTATTTCTTCCAACAGGAACTGTAAACTGAACTAGGTCTAAACAGAAGTCAAGGATTATTTTTTCTCAGGCTTTCCAGCAATAAAGATTCTTCTGAGAAGGACAAAGGTAAAATGACTCTTATAGATATACATAAATGACTCCATATACATGACTTTATAAAAATGACTCATAGAAGACAAGATAGGAGGCTTCTTTCCTGTGTATATTGGCACTGGACTATTGTTCGTACAGGGCTTTTTTTTGTTTTGTTTTTTTAAAAAGCCCAGCAGGAACTCATTTGCTTATTAGGCCACACCCCCGGTGTCACTCATTTGCATATTAGGCCATACCCTTGTTGTCGCTCATTTGCATATTAGGCCACACCGCTGATGTCACAATTGTTTTGTGAAGGGTTTTTTTGTAGAAAACGCCCAGCAGGAACTCATTTGCATATTAAGCCACATTCCCTGACACTAAGCCAACCAGAACTGTGTTCCTGTGTGTTCTTGCTCAAAAAAAGCCCTGGTTTTCACATGATCAAAGGCCTGGCTGAGGCATGTAGCCTTGACATCAAGGCCATAACCCAGCAGCACACTTCCCACCCTGGAAACGCAATATGGAATCACAGGTTTCTTTTCCAGCAACCACATTCATTCAGAGCCAGTTACTAAGTCTGTTACAGCACAGTTATAGGCAGGGGAGGATTAACTACAGATCCTATTGAAAACTTTGATGTTGATAATAATTGTCTAAATATAGGTCACCATCATTCATACAGTTACTCATGTTTAAGTTCAAAGGGCACTGTATGTGAGTTTGCACCTTTAGAGTGGGTTGTGTGTTTTGTTAACAGTTATGCAATTTTTTACATGTGGATATTGAATTAGTTTGACTGTTGGTATAAGCCCCATTCTTTTCTGACATCAGCTTTATATCAAGGTCTCCAAGAGGCAGCTTGTGATTTTCCAGCTCATCGACTGTTGCAGAGCAGCTCATGCATCCCCTTGAACAGGGGTGGCCAACGGTAGCTCTCCAGATGTTTTTTGCCTACAACTCCTATCTAGGGTTGCCAATCCCCAAGTGGTGGCAGGGGATCCCCTGGTTTGGAGACCCTCCCCCCACTTCAGGGTCGTGGGGGGGGCTCTGGGGGGGCTGTTATTTGGGGTAGAGGCACCAAATTTTTAGTATAGCATCTAGTGCCTCTCCCCAAAATACCCCCCACATTTCAAAAAGATTGGACCAGGGGGTCCAATTCTATGAGCCCTAAAAGAAGGTGCCCCTATCCTTCATTATTTCCTATGGAAGGAAGGAATTGAAAAGGTGTTCCGTCCTTTTAAATGCGATGGCCAGAACTCCCTTTGGAGTTCAATTATGCTTGTCACAGCCTTGATCTTGGCTCCACCCCTAATGTCTCCTGGCTCCACCCCCAAAGTCCCCAGATATTTCTTGAATTGGACTTGGCAACCCTACTCCCATCAGCCCCAGCCAGCATGGCTGATGGCTGGGGCTGATGGGAGTTGTAGGCAAAAAACATCTGGAGAGCTACCATTGGCCACTCCTGCCCGAGAAGAGGGATTCAGCCTCCAGGCAAGACCTAGAGATCCCCTGGAATTAAAGCTTATCTTCAGACTACAGTGATCAGTTCCCCCGGAGAAAATGGATGCTTTAGGGGATGGACTCCACCCTTCAAAGCAGCCTTTTTCTCCAAATGATCTGATCTCTGCCAACTGGAGATCAGTTGTAAAGTGGGAGATCTCCAGGCCCTACCTGCAGGCTAGCAATGCTAATGTTAAAACATGGAATTCACTGCAAGAGGAGGTGGTGGTGGCTACAAGCACAGACATCTTCAAGACGGGATTGAATACGCATATGGAGCAGAGGTCCATCAGTGGCTATTAGCCACAGCGTATTGTTGGAACTCTCTGTCTGGGGAAGTAATGCTCTGTATTTTTGGTGCTTGGGGGGCACAGCGGGAGGGCTTTTAGTGTCCTGGGCTAGGGCTGCCAACCTCCCGTTCCGAGCGAGGTTTTCCCCGGTTTGGAGGGCTTCTTCCCGCCCGAAGCCAGCTGCCCGGCGGGGGAAGCCACATCCCCAGTGGCCCCATGGCCACAGACTGCATCTACCCCGAGCCGCAAATTTGCAGCTTGAGAAGCAAGTGCACTCAGCGTGGGCTCTCTAAGAGAGAGCGGGAGCTGCTTGCTCTTGCCTTTCCAAGCCTCGATTGGCACCTGAGCCCGGTGCTACCTCCTGCCTTTCCACACCTTGATCAGGACTTGGAAGGGCAGTAGTGCCGGGCACCTGCTCTCTCACAGAGTGTGGGAGCCACTTGCTCCTGCCTTTCCAAGCCTCGATTGGGGCTTTGAAGGCCAGCCGAGCCCGGCGCCCACCCCCTCAGGAAGAGCCAGGGCTGCTACCTTCTGCCTTTTCACGCCTCAATGGGGGCTTGGAAAGGCAGCAGCGCCAGGCACCCGCTCTCTCAGAACAAGGGAGCAGAGCCACTTGCTCCTGACTTTCCAAGCCTCGATCGGGGCTTGGAAGGGCAGCTGAGCCCAGCGCCCGCTCTCTGAGAGACAAGGAGAGCCGCTATCTTCTGCCTTTCCAAGCCTCAGTCAGTGTTTGGAAGAATAGCCAAGCGTGGCAACCGCTCTCTCAGAGAGGCAGAAACTGCTTGCTTCTGCCTTTCCAAGCCTTGATCGGGGCTTGGAAGGTCTGCAGCACCAACGCTTGTTTCCCTCCAAACCATTTAAAGGGAAGGTTCCTTTAAATGTTTGGGGAAACAGTGTGAGTGTGCAGCGCTGAGTTCTCAGCGTGATGACATCATTCTACATGACATCATTGTGTTGAGGGTAGCCCCGCCCCCTCCCAGAACACCCCCCAAATTCCCCCACTGGGGAATAGTCGAGACTTGGCAATCCTATCCTGGGCCCACTGGTGGACCTCCTGATGGCACGTGGGATTCGTGACACAGAGTGTTGGACTGGATGGGCCATTGGCCTGATCCAACATGGCTTCTCTTATGTTCTTAATGTTTCCTTGGAGAAAATGGCTGCTTTGGAAGGTGAACTCTTTAGCCCACTTGAGGTCCTTGTCCACCCCAGGCTCTATCCCCAAATCTCCAGGTGTTTATGTCATATCATTTATTGTCACAGCATTGTTCTTGGGCTATTCAGCTGATCATTTTACATTGGGTGCTCTTCCTAGTCCGTGTTCTGCTTCTAGGACAGAACAACGCACCAGGAGGAGAACTTGGGATATGTTTAATACCTCAGACATAGTTCTCATTGAAGAATGGGTTGATAACACCACCACCCCGTTCTACAATATTTCCTCTTTCACAAACCATTCCATCAAGTAAGAAGAGACAGTATGCAGAGAAAGAAACCTTCTCAAGTCAGCATTGCCTCAGCTCCCAAACAGATAATATGGATATGGGAAGCAATATGGATGTCAATGATTTACATCATATAACCATCAGCCTCTGACATTTCTGAAGGGGCCTGGGAAGGATACATGCTGCAACATCTCCTATGCACTGTCCAAAAAGGCCCTAGGCCTGACAGATACTGATATGCTTTTATGATGGAATCTAATAAGGTTATTGCAGCCACAGTAACTAGGGAATTCTCATCTGAGGCTATGTTTATCAATGAGCAGCAGGTGACATTGCAGTGGCCAAGACAGCACATGCAGCTGCATCTCCAAATATGGCACCCATTTTTAAGCCCAATTCATCCATTTGCTGTTCAGGTAATAAAAGCAAATGAGCCATATTTGGAGATGTGATGAAATTTGTTCTGCCTTTCTCAAATCTGACTGACTAGCAATGCTAGCCCTCTCTCCCCTCCCTCCCGTCTCAGCCATCTGGATTAAATTACTCCCTTTATGCAGAAACATCTAGCATGATAAGAGCCCATGTGGCAATTGCACTCCTCACAGCAGGCTCCTATAGCAGCCCCCTTGCTCTCAAGGAAACAATCTGCTACAGCTTTTTCTATTTCTGCTCTGAAACGGTGAAACAGCTTCCTGGAAGGGGTGAAGCAGGCACCAACCTACCCATAGGGCACCTTGGACGCTACGGATGTGGACTACTGATTTCTCAGTTTTCATTTATTGTTTTCATGATGCATTTTTAAAAATTATTTTAATAGATTATTTCTGTACTATGTTTACAGCACAATCCTAAACAGACTGCTGTCAATTGATTTAGAAGGATGTTAACTCTACTCAGGACTATATAGTTATTGTTGTTATTAAGGTTGCCAACTCCAATTTGGGTAATCCCTTGAGATGTTGGGGATTAAGCCTGGGGAGGCTGGAGTTTGAGAAGGGGAAGGACCTCAGTGGGCTAAAGAGTTCACCTTCCAAAGCAGCCATTTTCTCCAGGGGAACATTAAAGTTACTAGCCTCCAGGTGGGGCTGGTAGGGTTGCCAATCCCCAGGTGGTGGCAGGGGATCCCCTGGTTTGGAGACCCTCCCCCCGCTTCAGAGTCATCAGAAAGCAGGGGGAGGGGAGGGAAATGTCTGCTGGGAACTCTATTATTCCCTATGGAGATTTATTCCCATAGAAAATCGTGGATAATTGATCTGTGGGTATCTGGGGCTCTGGGGGAGCTGTTTTTTGGGGGTAGAGGCACCAAATTTTCAGTATAGCATCTAGTGCCTCTCCCCAAAATACCCCCCAAGTTTCAAAAAGATTGGACCAGGGGGTCCAATTCTATGAGCCCCAAAAGAAGGTGCCCCTATCCTTCAATATTTCCTATGGAAGGAAGGAATTGAAAAGGTGTGCCATCCCTTTAAATGTGATGGCCAGAACTCCCTTTGGAGTTCAATTATGCTTGTCACAGCCTTGATCTTGGCTCCACCCCTAATGTCTCCTGGCTCCACCCCCAAAGTCTCCTGGCTCCACCCCCAAAGTTCCCAGATATTTCTTGAATTGGACTTGGCACCCCTAGGGCCTGGAGATCTCCCACTTTTACAACTGATCTCCAGTTGGCAGAGATCAGATCTTTTGGAGAAAAAGGCTGCTTTGAAGAGTGAATTCTATGGCATTGTACCGTGCTGAAACGCCACCCCTCCCCAAACCTCACCCTCTCTCGGATCCACCCTGTATTTTCTAAGAGAGATCTGGCAACCCTAGAACTGATATTTGTAGTGTGCAGATAATTTGTAAATCCAGATTTCAAGGCCTCCACCTGGAGGTCAGCAACCTTAGCTGTTACCCACCTGGTGTCCTGACTGTGCCAGGAGAAAGGCAGAGTGTATAAACACTCCAAATAAACAAATATATAAAGAAATTGTGACCTGCCATTCAAACAAGTCCCCTCTCACATATCAACGTTTGTTCAGTTTACAAAGTTCCCTGTTTAGTTATCTGTAGGTAATTCCTACTCGAGCTGTCATATACCCCCTTAGCTCTTACTCTGGGCTTTTAATTCACTAATATTCCAGATAATGCTGAAATTTCAACCTAAAAACCAAGTTAACACTCATAACCCTTCCAGTCAAGGATTCTAACTACTTTCACAAGCCAATAAAACAATAGGTATGCTAACTCTGCATATGAGAACATTCCTTTACAGATTCTCTCGGGAGGCTTTGTAGATTAACGATATTAAGGCTATTGGCACAGCTCATGAGTAGGAGTAACAACTGCACCAATTCAGAGGTAGCACAAACCTCACTTCCGTAACAATGTGCAACACTAAGCCATTTTTTAACACCTAAGAACAAATTAGCATAAAAACAGAGAAATACTCCATGAAAACAGCAGTCCCTTTCATACTGAATAACACTCCTCTCAGAATGTATGCTGTAATTTTATGTTTCCACGTTAATTGCAGCGCGTCAATTTTATAAATTATAATCAAAGTCAAGGTAAAAATGTTTAGTAGCAAAGTACAAAACAATTTAAGCAAGTCAGTTTCCAGTTAAGTCAGTATGCTAATATCAAACATTTGTTTTATAATCTTCTGTATTATAGCAATATGCTAGAGGTTAATTATAGATTGCAAAATATTTTCTATACCAAGGCTAGCTACAATTCTTTATAGTACCTTTTAAGTGTTCAACAATGTCATTTCAGCAAATGAGGTACTTACCCTGTAATAAGTACCATATCATAGGGTATATCTTGACAATATCAGTAACTACAATGTTTATGACCTAATTAGCTGAGAAGAAAACATCCACATATAGCAGGAAGGAGCAGAAGAGCAGAACAGAAGAAGAGAGCCCGTGTAATGTCGCAGTTAAAGTGTTGGACTAGGAACTGGAAACCCAGGTGCCCTAGAAGCTCCTCGGGTAAACTTGGGCCAGTCACATCCGCCAGCGTAGCCTACCTCATAGGGTTGCTGTGATGATAAAACAGAGGAGAACAATGTAAGCTGCTTTGGGTCCCCATTGGGGAGAAAGGCAGGTAATAAAGACAGGCTGTTGCCCATTTTGCATTGATTTTAAGATCTTTTTTCCCCCTCCCTTTACTGAAAAGTCCACATAAACAGTGGTTTTCAAATAGTGTTCCAGGGAATCCTCATATTCTTTGGAAACTGATCAAGAGAGCTTCAAATAGATCAGCATCAGAGGACAATGTTCTCAAAAAAATTTTGCTGCTGACTATTCTTTTTAGAAGAGGCAGCTGCAGAAGAGCTTTGGCTGTGTTCTAAAGCAGCAGTTCTTAATTGCTGGGACGCAAAAGAAGTCTAGGTGGGATGCCGGGTTTTCCTAACCGTTAATAAGTATCTATTCTCCCTTGGTCCCCATGTTTACCTGCAAATGTGGCATGCAGTCTTCTGTCAACTCTACCTTCTGTCAAACCTATCCATCTCTGACCCTCTGGCATGCTAGTAGTAATAACTGAACACCTGTAAATAAGTAACTCTCCTTCTCAGAAAAGTAGATTTTTTTTTTGTTTCTTTCATAGGACCAACGTTCTTTCATAGAATGATTGGTGGGATGCAAGAAAATAAATGTTGTTCTAGAGAGTATGATCTCAATTCATGTAGAGCAGTGGAAAAGACCTGGCCAGAATCCTCTTAACTGATTGGGTGCTATGAAACACTGTCCAAATGTTTTTCAGAATGCTAAGTTTTCCTCGACACAGAAGACAATGCGGAAAGCATTTCTTGGAACTGGAAAAATGGAAGACCATTGCATGTGAATGAAAGCGGGTGAACAGTGTTTCAAGGCAAAAGAAAAGATCAGTTTTGTATTCTGATGCTATGTTTTTTTCATACTGTATTCCATATGGAGCATTCCTCCGTAGAGGAACAACTTTCTGTCAAAACTAGTCCAACGCATCTTGGTTGAAAACTTTTACATCTAACTTAGAAGACAAGAATTCCTTTGGGAAATTCAAGAAACTGGGCTGAGAAACTGCCTCAGAGCTTTGTGCAGACATATTTTTAATCACTGGATGAATAGAAAGCGTACAGAAGAAAGTGACACTGAACAGTCACATACAATATTGATAGACTCAACAGAAATACATATTAAGCTGTGAGCATAGCTAAAAACTGAATCGAAGCCTGGACATTCATGTCAAATGTGATCTAAAAGAGATTGAGGTCAATCCAACAATGTCCCATTTAATGTCCACTATGACTAGAAGCACCCTTTTTATTTACTCACCATAAAATCATATTTCATCCTCACTCCTCCATGGTTTATTCCATGTTACCTTTACAATGGTCTTTATGTTATAGAGTGACCCAAGATCATCCATTAAGTATGGCTGAGCATGGGAGAGGGGGGTTGGAGGGGAAAGGATGACAGTACTCACTGCTACTAAGTACCAGCACCTCTTCTCGGGTCTTTTCTTAAACCTGAGGGGGGAATTGGTGGGAATGAGTGCAAGCTTATATATGAGTACTGGCACCTTTTAAAACAAATAAACAAAAAACCCTGTTGCTGAGCATTGTCAGGAATTATTATGAACTCACAACTCTGCATGGAGACCAGGAATTTTGGCAGGAAATGAAGAGCACTGGTGGTGAAACTAACAGGGGAGACAACAAAGGAACATGAACAATGATCTGAAATTGCTTCACACACATAACATACACACACACAATCATCAGGCCTATATCATTTATTTCCTCCATATTATTCACCCCGCACAGAGCTCTTCCTTTCTCTTCCTTTCTCTTTCTGAAACTTTGCTGTTAGCTCCAGTGTAAGTTATTCCTTGGAATTCTGTATTTGAGCAAATACTTCAAAGGAACATCCAGTTGGTTAAAAAAATGCAAGTGACATTCTAAGTATCAATTCCTCTACCAACTTTTGAATAATGCTAATAATTCCTATACCCCTGCTACAGGGTGCCAGATTAAGCACATAACATTCAGCATGTTATTATAAAAAGAAAAGATGGGAATGAGCTATCTTTAGCACATGCTAGACAATATCACAGAAATATGTGCAAATGGCAGAATCAGGGTATTTGAGAACGCTTAGTATAAAACCGAACAGAGGGGGAGACAAGAGTGGCATTTCTTCAACACTATGGATAGACGGAGACAATTTCTAGTAATTATCCTCAGCAAGTCATTAATTGGTGATGAAATATCATATTCTTCAACTGCCATTGTTAACGCAACACCTCAAGTCCCTTTAACTGTGATCTTGTCCAATTTTTACTTAATGTGCACCTACATATGCATTCACTCTCCTTATTTGCATTCTTCTATTACATATGTCCCACTAGGGATGTGCATTTGGATATTTCCAGTCCAGATATTTATCCAAAAATACTTCATTGGTATGTTTAGGGCAGTGGCGTAGGAGGGGGGCGGGGGGGTGGATCGCCCCAGGTTTGGGGGATCTGGGGGGCCCCCGCATTGCCAAGGGGGGTCCCTCCCCTCCCCGGCAGGGCTCCGGAGCATCGCGCAGACCTTCCGGCCACAGTCCCAGCTCAGGGCGGGGGAAGCGGCGTCCGACCCTCACCTGCTCGAGGCTTCTCCTGCTGCTCCACGTGCCGCGGGCAGCAGCAGGAAGCAGAAGGCGGCAACGGGCAGCAGGAGGAGGAGGAGGCGGAGGCGGTGGCGGCGTTGCGCGCCCAGTGGCCGCATCCCCACGCTCGGCAGCAGCGCCCCAGAGCTCTCCGGCCCCCTCAACTCCCAGGCGCCGACGACTCAGCCGCTCCTGGCCCCAGCCGCAGCTGTGCGCCAGAAAGAGGAACTTCGGACGTGCGTGAGGCAGGCTGCGGGGGCGGAGGGATGTGGGGAGGGCCGCGCGCCGCTTGGCGTCTTAAGGCAGGGAAGCCCCTCCCCTCCCCCTCCCCTCCGCCACACACATAGGGGGGGCCACATAAATCTTGCGCCCCAGGCCCCCGAAGCCCTAGCTACGCCCCTGGTTTAGGGTATATTTGTGTATCCAGATGATATTTGACATTCTTGTGAATACTGGTCTCTCAACTGCAAATATTTCCGGAAATATTTGGGAATATCCAGAGTCAGGCCTGTTTTTCTCCCTTTACCAGAATTACTAGGCAACATGAGGGAGGAGAGAGGGAGACAGCTCCTCAAGGCAAATCAATCATAGGTTAGAAGGAGCTCTTAACAGTCTGCCCAATCACAATGATTCTCTCAAAACCCTCAGTTATCTGACCAAGGGCAAAGAGAATAAAAACCAGTTCTGGCTATGTCTTTACTCCATTTATTCATTGATGGAAGGTGAATATTTTTGGTATGATGCAAGCCTTTGCTTAGCACCCCGTGGCGCAGAGTGGTAAAGCTGCAGTACTGCAGTCCGAACTCTCTGCTCATGACCTGAGTTCTATCCTGGCGGAAGCTAGGTGAATTGACTCAGCCTTCCATCCTTCCAAGGTCAGTTAAATGAGTACCCAGCTTGCTGAGGGGGGAAATGTAGATGACTGGGGAAGCAACGGCAAAGCACCCCATAAAAAGTCTACCATGAAAAAGCTGTGATGCGACATCACGCCAGAGTCAGAAATGACTGGTGCATGCACAGAGACTACCTTTACCTTTTTTAAAAGTCTTTGCTACTCCACCCTATTAATAAAATAAAATATTTTATAAGACGTCAAAGTTGAACAACAATCCACTCAATCCAAATGTGTCCTCTTATTGATATTTAATCTGGTATTTGGGAGGGAAGCAAGCATGGTATAGTACAATCCAGGGCTTTTTTTGTAGAAAAAGCCCAGCAGGAACTAATTCGTATATTAGGCCACACCCTCTGATGTCACCATTGTTTCGCACAGGGATTTTTGTAGAAAAAGCTCATCAAGGACTCATTTGCATGTTAGGCCACACCTCCTGACACCAAGCCAGAACTGCATTTCTGTGCGTTCCTGCTCAAAAAAAAAAAAAAAAAAAAAGCCCTGATGCAATCTCATCTGCTAATGGAAGTTGAGGGGGGCAGAATTTGGAAGTAAGACCACTAAAGAAGAGTTTGCAGAGGAAGGCCATGGCAAACTACCTCTGCTTCTCACTTGCCCTGAAAGCCCTTCGCTTGCATTGGAAGCCCCTTGGAAGCCCTTCCCAGCCATTTACTCACCACCAAAACTCACAGCAAGTGCAAAGCTGGAGGGTGATATGACTCTGAGTGACTTAAATCAAACAGCTGAGCTGTTTTTCATAAAGAGCAGAAAGCAGGGGGTTCTGCTCTTCACAAACCACCACAAACTGCATCAAAAATTCATAGAAGTTTATGGTGGCTCTTCAGTTCATTAACATTGCTTTGCAAACCACGAAATGCCCAAAATTTGTGATGAACTTTAGTTTGAGAGTTGGTTCATGCCCACTCAAACTGATAATTGCCGCTTGGGATCCTCTTCCTTCTCCTTCTCAAAACAACAAGCCTGGTAGGAAAAGGAGGGGGGGGGGGGCAAAGGGATAAAAAAACAGTGCACTGACTTTCACTTCTTTCCCTTTCTCCACATTTCAGCTTCCTACTCCTTCCCACAAATTTCTCACTTTGTTTTATTATTTAACAATGACTTTGCTGCTTACACTCTCTTTTCCAACAAAAGGGGGTTTTTTTTGTTTAATTAAACATATGGGCAAGAAGGATGGAATTGTACAACAATAATAGGCTTACATGTTGTTACATTATCAGAACGTACATCCATTTACACCTACCATTTCAGAAACAAAACAATAAATATTAAACATATTCATCTACAGCTTACGTGCCATTCTATGTGCATTCTTTTTTTAAGCCATCAATCAAAACCTGGGCCGTAAGACTATTTCACAAAATATAAATTTTTAGAACCCAACTTGTTCACATCTTCATTATTTCTTCTGGTTACTAAAACAATTGACAGTGCTGCTACGTTTCAACAGGATTCAAATCTCAGTGTAAGACGTAACTCCCAAAAGCACTGCTGCTCTCATTTAAAAGAGCAGATGGTGGATAATTTACAAAGTCAAAGTTCAGTCTCATATTTGTCTACATTTAAAGGCATAGAATAATTCTAATATTCAGCCCTCTTTTGATATAAAGAAAAGCACTAACATGTATTTATTTAAAATATCTCTATGCCACCTTTCCACCCAAAAAGAACCCCCAAGGTGGGGACCAGCTATCCAAATAACCAATTACCAAGTACTATTTCTGGAGCATTCACTTATATCTAAGAAGTATCACTTTCTAGATGAGTTGGTGGGCAAGGAGATTACTTTTTAAGGCTAGCATTGCTACCTGAGATCCTTTCAAATGGGATTGAATGTAGAACCACCTGAATGCCAAACATGTGATCTCCTACTGAGTGGTAGATCACTCCCCTCTGCTTGTTGTAAAAACAACACTCCTACTGTATTGTTACCCTTGCTCCTTTCCTGAAACACCTTTCTACTCTGCCGCCTCTTCTGGATTTAAAAGAGGCTGAGAAGCAGCAGAGAGACAGAAGTAGCACTTTCTGAGCTGGGAAAAGAAACACGCATTGATAGTCTAGTGCAGCAGTTTTGCTTATCTTGGCCAAAAGAGATGCCAAAATTCTTGCTCAACTTTGACATGAAAAGACAAATGAGATTTCCATTGTAATCTCACCTGCAGAGTCAAGATGTTTCTCTTCAGCCCTCAACATTTTCACATCCAAACAAATACCTGGGAAGTCATGCACGTTAGGGACTGGATTTACATCCAATACACTTTGGTAACAATTAGATGTAATTAGAGTGTTAGTTCAATGTAAACGCAGCTTGGCAAATGCAAATTAGATTTAAATGGAGCATGAAGAGAATGAAACAAAATCCTTTGTAATTAGCTTTTTAAAAAAATCCAGAAAGCCTCCATCTCTGAGATGTGATATATTTTATATAGAAGAATGCTGATTTTTTTAAATCACAAACTCCAAATCCTGCGGATTTTAATTTTCAGAGGTTTTGTCCCATTTTTATCAAGCATTAGAAGGACTCTAATTTTACTCAATGATGACAGTAAAGAGGGGGATAAGAGCCCAGAGTGAACAGGGCCAGATTAGCCATTAGGCCAAAAAGACACTGGCCTATGGGCCCCGATGCCTTTAGGGGTCTCGAGCTGGCTTCCCCCCTGGTTTTCCCCCTGCTTGCAGTCCTCCTAGCCTGCACACACAGCCAGAAACTGAGCCACTCTTTGCCCAGCTTGCCTGGTGCAGCTACTGCTGGCATCATCACCAAATTTGCCTCTCTCCCCCGCAGCTTAGTAAAAAGGCTTTTTAAGAAGGTGCCTGCAGG
The DNA here is from genome assembly GCF_032191835.1 of Heteronotia binoei. Lineage (NCBI taxonomy): Eukaryota > Metazoa > Chordata > Lepidosauria > Squamata > Gekkonidae > Heteronotia > Heteronotia binoei. The sequence goes on along the minus strand of NW_026800021.1, from coordinate 98,048 downwards.
CTGCAGCAGGGGTCATGGGCAGCGGGGCGCACACTCTGACGCTGAGATAATTTGCAAGGGGACCCCAAGATTTTGACTGTCTAGGGGCCTCCACAGGGTTTAATCTGGCACTGAGAGTGAGGTAGGAATATCAGCATCCCCCTTTAATGCTCTTTTAGGAGCAGGGCTTTTTTTGTGGAAAAAGGTCAGCAGGAACTCATTTGCATATTAGGCTACAGCCTCTGACATCATCATCGTTTCACACAGGGCTTTTTGTAGAAAAGCTCAGCAGAAACTAATTTGCATATTAGGCTACACCCGCTGGTGCCAAGCCAATCAGAACTGCATTTCTTCTCAAAAAAAGCCTTGCTTGGGAGTATAGACACTGTCTCCCAATGACAGCCGAGAACTTGTAATACTGTTATTTATTCTCTTGTTTGTTTTGATTGATTTGTTGAAATGTTTTCTCTGAACTCTCAGCAATAGGAGCTCCTTAGTGCCTTCCAACTTGTGCACTATTACTACAAAAGGCCATTTTCAATTACACTTCAACGAGATTATAAAAAAAAATGAGCGGGTACAGAGTGGGGGTGAGGTTTGTGTAGGAAGGGCGACAACACAATACATGCTTGAGACTCGGTTCTTTTCTATGAAAATGAATGAACCCATTATTTGACTGATCTGTTTGCTAAAAGAAAGCTTTATTTGAGACCATAATGCTCGGAAAGATGCAGTCAATAGCACAGGGCACAACATCAGCTATGATTGCAAAACAAAGAAAAGCACATCACTCAACTCCACTTTTCATAGGAACTTGGAGCTTGCAAGCTCACATGTGACAGAGCTCCATGAAAAAGAAGCTGCTTGAAGCAATCTGATTTATTCCTTTTGTTTTAATTAAAAAGGTGCACAACCTACTGGGTGACAAATACAACAGTACTCAGAAATATCCAATAAACACAAGTTTGTACTATAGGAACCCTATACTTTTTTTCAAAGTTGTTCTCTCAGAGACATTCAACACTAAAGATAAACTTTCCTGAAAAGACAACTTTGCCCATTACCACTAATGGTGTCCTAGGCTAAATTGCACAGCTGCATAGAAGAGTAATGTGTATTCTAAGGTACCTAAGTCTTTGCCTGAGAGATGCTGCAAATATGTATGACAGCCACACTTACCATGTTTAGCTATGGCAATCAAACATGAGCCAACCATCCAGTCTGTACAATTCACACCAAACAACTCAAACAACCCGCCAAAGGCGTTTTCAGTAGAACCTTCACAAACTCAGAAACGCTTCCAAACCAAACAGATTTACAGCCATTAGTGTCACAAAAAGGAGTATTTAGATGAAAACTGAATGATAAGAGTTTTAACCACAGCATTCATTTATAACTTGTGTATATGATTTATTTTGATAGACAGTTAAAGGCACAATTTCAGGCACAATCTCCTGCTGACTAGAGCAGTGGCGGAGCAAAGAGAGAGCAGAACTGAACTGGGCTATGTTGGATCACACATGCAGTAAAAGCCAGTTGCGCTTTAGTGTTGTGTTAGGAAGGAGTCAGAGAAGTAACCAGTCAAACAGCCAAGAACAAGTTGATGAACAAACATTCAACTGAAAAACTGGTTGCCTTTTTGTGACCTGCTACCAAAATGGGACCTGAATGGGCCAGCATTCAAGCATCTCTTCTTTACCTCTGCACCCATGGCCCTGGTTAAATACCCTATTTGAACTCTGTGTGCGTGCATCCTAGAACACTTCCCAGAATCCACTGCAAATATGAAGTTTTCCTCGATCGTCAGATCTAAGCTAGAATGCTTGAAAATCGCTGATTGTTTTCGGTTGAGTTTATGTCATCCTTCTTCCCTCCTATTGCATGCTGGAGTTCTAACCTTTAAGCAGAGGAAAGAAACAAGAAGCTAATATTTTAAAGGAAGCTCGGGACATAGTGAGCAAAATGTCAGGACTAATCAGATAAATGTGAATGTGAGCAAGCCCTAAAGCAAACTGTATGTGTCACTTGTACATTATTAAATACTTTGACAAAATCTGCAGGTCATTTCTGTACATGACTCAGAGATCTGGGTTTTTCCCAGAAAATATGTAGAAATCAGCATCTGCATGCCTGCCTGCACAAAAATGCTTATGTTATCCCACCACAGATTCTCTCCACAGTTTAATGCAATGTATTGGAAAGGAGTATTGTATCAATGTTTGATTTTTCCATTACTTGCATTTTTAAAAATGCCTTCCTAGATTTAGTTACTGTAGCAACACGGTTTTTAATAATTAATTTGGTTGCAAGGCAATTCTTTAATATCATCTTCATTAGCTTGTGTTTGGATTGTTTCTTCCACAACTTGAACTGCTAAGCTTCCATTAACCACAGCTGCGGTTATATCCAAGTGGATTAGTTATCAAACAAATGCAGTCCTCTGGGTTGAAAAAAATGCATCCTCTCACTGCTATTCCGAAGGAGTATATGTTTGGAATTTAAATAATATTTAAAACACATCAGCAGTATAAGTGATGAAAAGCGCACTCTTTGTTTTTAGAAAACATTTTTCGGTGTTCCGCCTTTCTATTATTGCACAATACCAGGTTTAGGGATGGGCACAAACTACATGACAAGCCAAAATTTGTGCCAAATTGGGGCTTAGGAAGCAACGTTCAGCACACACATGGTCTCTGAAATCTAAGAGTTTTGGGGCACAGCATGGGGCTGTTCAGAAAATAAAACTCACCCAGAAACTGCAAAAGTGGAAAAATCAGGGTTGAATTTCTTTTTTGCATATTTGTTTAGTGGAATTTTATTGCTATTTGCTTCCTTGGTGGTTGTCCTTTTTTTCTCCATTTTATTGCAAATACACAAACATTTTGGGTTGCAATAAGACGAGGGATTGCTCTTTAGGTATTTATTTTGGGCTGCTTTTGAAGGGTCTTCAACTTCACCCACAACCATGTGAGTGGCTCCCAGGCAAGGTGGGAGGGTTGGCCCTACCCTCTAGTCATGCTGTTGTCTGCAGAGGGAGGGTAGGTCCAGGAAATAAGTGTCTTATTGTGCAGATGGCTTCTAGAGGTCTGGGCAGGGCGCTGTAGTTGCCTCATCTATGGAGAAAAGGTGGTCCCAGGGAGTCAGCCACCTGCCATTTGGGAAGCTCCTGTGCCCAGGTAAGGCAGGAGGGTTTGCCCTGCCTTGCCCTGCACTCCATCCACATACTGGGCGGGTGACTCCCAGGTCAGAGCAGAGGGGGTTCAACCTGCATTAGTCTAGTCATTGGAAAGTGGATGGGTCCAGCCAGGGACACATCCATCTGCAACAGTACTGGCAACAGTTCTCTCTCACATGCTTCTGGGGGTGGGGAGAGAGGGTGCCCATCCTGGAGATGTTCAATGTAAGTTCAATGCCTCCCCTCTACTAGATCACATATGACCCATCCTGTCCATTCAAGGGCTCAGAATCCATATTTGACAACATTTTTCTCAGAAAGCACATTCCTGGGAGTGCCTTCTTTGGTGGGCTGCAACTCAGATCCCCGGTCAGGCCATGTGGGGGGGGGCATCCTGGGGAGGTCCACTGCAAGTTTGATGCCCCTAGCTTGCACAGGATCCAGACTATACACTTCTGAACCCTTGTCTGACATCTCCTTGAAAAGCACTTTCCTTGGAGCACTTTGTTTGGGAGTCCATAGCTCAGACCCCCAAGTCCAATCTTCACCAAACTTGGTGGGCAGGTAAAAGAGAGTCAGCTGGAGATGTCTAATGATGTTGGATCCCCAGGAGCCACCACACCACATCCTGAACCTCCTGAATTGGTTCAGTTTGGCAAAGCGGAAGGGTTCAGGTTTGGGACATGTCTCAAACCCAAACTGGATTTTCCCAGTTTGTGCACATCCCTAACTAGAGCATTTTATTTGAACACTGCCAAGGAATAGGATTTTCTGGTAGGCCCTGCTCTACGTTGAGGAGAGTTTCACATCTACAAGGAGTACAGCTTACTTGCAGAATGTTCTACTTATGAAACTGTAGCACTTGGTTCCCCACATGAGTTCACTGCCCCCCACCAGTTTTAAGGAACTGTTGGGGGGGGAGCTGTTTTGTTTCTTCCTTCCCATCTACTTTTTTGCTTTGGGATCTGTAGGAGACCTCTGCCTTGTCACATCCACCGTGAGGTGCCAGATTTAAAAACCCCAAACTAAACATGAGTAGCCCTCCACTAGCAGAATGAAATGTTTCATCTACCCCAACTGCTTCAGTCCATCATGCCCCCCTTCCCCCAGTCATTGTTCCCAGAAACAGATGTGGGTCTTCAGTTTAAGAGGGGAATATCTCTCATTTCTCCACAAGCAGAAGGGAACTTCTGTCAGCATAAAATGAGCTTTGGACCCAACCATGTCTTTCCTATCCTGTCTAGACTTCTGAAGGCATGCCCACTTTACAAAAAGAGGGATGTGAACCTTTGCTTGGCATGCAGAAGATCCCAGGTTCAATTCCCAGCATCTCCAGTTAGAAGGGCCAGGCAGCAAGCAATGTGAAAGACCTCTGCTTTAGACCCTGGAGACCTACTGCCAGTCTGAGTAGACAAAACTGACCTTGATGGACCCAAGGGTTTGATTCAATATGAGGCAGTTTCCTGTGATCTACTCACTGCTTGGCCATGAATTCTCTTCACATGAATATAAAGAGTGCTGTGAGAATTGCTTTAAAAAAACAGGTGATGATGAGAAGCCCCTGCACATTGAAGGTTTGAATATGTCATGAGACTAGCAGTGATCAATGTGAGCTAGCTGAAAAAAAGAGTGCCAAGAATTCATGAAAGTGATTAGAAGAAACACAAACTGTTGACAGAGCTTGGTGTAACTTCTGTACTCACACTAAATGGCCCCAAACTCTCACCCATCCTTTAGGTTCTCTTTTCAACACATCCATCACAATTTCCCCCAAATCAATCCTGCAGTTTGTGAGCTGTTTCCTTAATTTTGTTGTTAATCCCACTTAATATAACTGTGGATATTCTCATTAGCCACATAAATGACTAATCCTTTTTTAAAAAATCCTGTTAATCTTTCTGAGTCAATGATATCTTCATGAAGTTTTGCAGGTTAATGATGTGTTACAAAAAAAAAGTGTGTTCTTTTATCAGTTTTAAATAGGGCAGCTTGCAATTTTACTAGAGGTCTTGTTTTCATATCATGGTAAAATCCAGGAACACCCAAGAATTGATAGTTACTTTGTACATCCTTACTATACCCCTTACTACTGGAATTGCAATTATTCTCTGTGCCAGTATTCTCTCCCCATAGGGCAAATAACGACTGATCTCGGTAAAGCAGCATGACAGGAAGATAGCTTTCCCTTATCCTCACATTGTGACCTCAGTCCAGACCCCCTCCATAAACAGAGAGAGAGAGAGGGAGAAAGAGAATGAGAATGAGAATATTGAATTGTGGGACACTCATCCATAGATCTCTCAGAATCACATTTAGTTTGTGAGTTGTGCAAATGTTGCAACTTTTAAACTGGATCAAGCAGATTATTTGTATAAACTGCATAGATACCATCTGAACCAAATAAAATCTTAGTATATTGCTCTATACCTAATTTTATAGACTAACACCATTTGGGAACTGTACACTCTTCAGGGACCCAGAAACTCACAAAATAAAAACAAAAGTAATAACCATTAAATTACCAATATTAAAAAGGCGATTGAAAAGTAGGCAGCCTAAAATCATATCTAAAGCAGCAGGCCATGAAAACATCTTGAAAAAGAAGGAAAATATCATTCAAAAGCCAAGGTAAAAAGCCTGTGCTTGGTGCCTAAAAGACAGCACAGTCAGTGCCAGGTGAACCTCAAGGCTGAGGGCACTCTAAAGGAGAGAACTACTATAATTTAGTGGGTTCTATACAGTCATGAGGCGAGGTGGTAGTGAACATAGCTCGTTTATTGAATACAGCATGGTATAGCGCTGCCTACGAAGACTGAACACTAGGGCCGCAGGGCCCCCTATATATACACACCCAAAGTTCCCGCGCTGCCTGTGACTGGACCATTCAAACCAGTCGGAGGCTCTTGATTGGAGCAGGGCAGCAGGATTTGGATCCTGCTGCCTATTTTTCCCGAGTCCCTAAGTTCTGTCCTTCAGGCCCCAGTGAGCCAGGCAAGAACTCCAGCTTATAGATACAATTCTAAGCACATATGCAACAACTACAGAAAAATCTACCTACCTGTGGGTCTATAAGCAGGTAGGGGCACAGAGAGCAGGGTTTATCTGGCATAATGGTTGGTAGTATGGGAGGAGGACAACCTTCAGGTACCATGGTCCAAGCTGTAAAGGACTTAGAAGTAAGAATCAGCTCTCTAAATTGTATTTTGATGGGTAGCCCGTGAAGATCTTTCAGCACAATGGTGATGGGCTTTTTGTATCCTGCTCCCTATAAATAACCTGGCTGTCGCTACTGTGACCAAATGAACTTTCCAAGGGCAGCCCAATGTAACTGTAGTGTAATCAATAAACATGTAACATGTCTAGAATTTTTTTAAAACTATGGTGAAAAAGGTTTCCCCCCAGGCCTTTCCTCCAGGAAAATGTGTGAGGAAAGGAAAAAGAAAGGTCCCCTGTGCAAGCACCGGTCATTTCCGACTCTGAGATGACGTTGCTTTCACAATGTTTTCACGGCAAACTTTTTACGGGGCGGTTTGCCAATCCCCAGTCATCTACACTTTCCCCCCAGCAAGCTGGGTACTCATTTTACTGACCTCGGAAGGATGGAAGGCTCAGTCAACCTCAAGCTAACTACCTGAAAACCCAGCTTCCACCAGGGATCAAACTCAGGTCGTGAGCAGAGTTTAGGAGTGCAGTACTGCAGCTTTTACACTCTGCGCCACAGGACTCTTAATGTGGGAGGGGGGAGGCTGAAATATGCAATACTTACTTCCCAAACAAACCTATATTTATGATTCAACAACATAAATGCATAAGTTATAACTCAGCATATAAAAGTGTACCATGTGGTATATTTGTGAAATTCAAAAGAAAAATGTCGTCATTTTCTATAATAAAACTGTGGGTATACCCAATACTTCTGCTACCATAACACATGTATCTTAAGTTTTGTCATCTGAGAGGTGTGGGGGGGGATGTGAATAAAAGTTGGAGGTAGAAAAAAATACTGTAATAAACAAAAGTGTATTATTTGAACAGAAAGATCTTCAGACTTTTTTATACTGTACATTTTGAGTGAGGAAATCAAAACTTTGCCTCAGGAAGCAATCCACTCATTATAAAAGATACACTATTCTACAGTAAGTTTTTTTTGTCAGTGCTTCCCCCAAATTGCCCAGTTTTTCTGTCAAAAAAATTGAAAAAAGCTCTGTACAATTTGAGAGGGGTAAGGGGGTCCTAAATATTTCTGTCCTTTTTTCCATGTCCTCACAGATTCCAGTTTTTGAGGAATAGCCACAGCTAGTATATCATCTGCAAGTGATAAAAATGCATTATGTGCCAAAGAGGAAACCTGAACTGTAGAATAAAAAGGCCTCACATTTCCTGTCCTACGCTTATTAGCAGCAACAAGAATTACTAAACTGTTTTTTAAAAAAGATATTACCTGTGTTCACCTACCTTTAGTTGGTTTTCAGCTAAAGCAGAGCTGTGCTAGATAAAGTGTAACTTTCCCTACCTCTCCTTCCCATTTCAGTCTTCTGTGCTCCCCATAAAACTATTTCTCTGTGGACTAATGGACCCCCAGGAACATGGTTGGGGAAAGTGTCACCAAATTGTAGCAGACTTATGGTGACCCCACAGGGATTTCAAAGCAAGAGGTGTTCAGAGAGAGGTTTGTCATTGCCTGTCTCTGTGTAGCAACCCTGGAATTCCTTGGCAGTCTCCCATCCAAGTACTAAACAGGGCCAACCCTGATTAGTTTCCAAGATCTGATAAGATCAGACTAGGCTGGTCCAAATACATACATACATAATTTATTTCTATGGTCATTGTCATTGACCAGATACATGAAAGAGGAACAAAAGATCAGCCAGTACATTATGCTGGGCCACATACAGAGGGTAAACATGGGGGGGGGGGGGGCGGTTGCAGTTTAAGGGAGAAAATTATCAATAATAATAATACATTTTATTTATATCCTGTCCTCTCCGCCGAAGCAGGCTCAGGGCAGCTCACAACATAGAAATTTCAATTTACAGTAAAACATCAGTACAATTAGATAAATAATTTATTAAATAAAACACCATATTTAAAACCATCATTTACTATTAAAATTAACATTTGTGGTGCTACATCTCAGATGTTTTCAGTAAGTTTGGTGGCTGGATTTACCCTGCCTCTCCTTCTGAGAGCAGAAAAGCCATCCAAAAATACAGGACCAAGACAGAATCTGTCTGCTATACTCAGATCAACTTGAAATTTCAGCAAGGAATGGATGGGTACAAATTTGAACAAGTTCAGCCATGCAATTTTGCCATATGGTCATTATCAAAATCTATTTATTTCAAGAGGCAAGCCATCAACACTTATGCAGCTATTAATGACATAACTGCTAGTAATAATGTTATTGTTCTCCTCAGCTCTGCACATCACCATCATTCACACAGTACCAAAAATAGAGTTCAGATCACCAGTATAGAAGGCCAGAACAACATGAAACACCTGTGGCCTAATACTATGTGTAAACTTTTTTTTTACTGTGTGACAAAGATGAAAAACATGTGCATCAGCTGCTCAGGATGAATGGAGGTAAAGGATAAATCAAAAAACTTCGTTGCACAGAAGATGAGAAAAAGCCATGAAGCAGGCAAAACTATTGGTAGACCAAGCATGACAAGAACAGCCATTACAGAAAGTAACTACTAGAGCTCACCTACAGTTTCCCACTGGAAGGATTTTTACCTCCAAGAAGATAGAAGAAGAATATATTGGATTTATATCCCACCCTATACTCTGACTCTCAGAGCGGTCACAATCTCCTTTACCTCTCCCCCGCCCCCCCAAAAAACCAGACACCCTGTGAGGTGGGTGGGGCTAAGAGAGCTCTTACAGCAGCTGCCTTTTCAAGGACAATTCCTAGGAGAGCTACGGCTGACACAAGGACATTCCAACAGCAGCAAGTGGAGGAGTGGGGAATCAAACCTGGTTCTCCCTGATAAGAGTCCGCACACTTAAGCACTACACCAAATTGGCTGTCTTCCAACACTCTGTACTGTATTGCCCCTTAAAGGCTCTACCTAGGATGCTGCATCTCCCATCTCATTCATACTAGTTAGCACAGAGACGATCTATTTCACTGCTATTGCACACTTCAGCCCCTCCTCTTTACTGTTCTTTTGTAAGCATGACTGGAATCCACCATGGCATAGGCACAGAGATCAGGCTTCAAGCATGCAAATTATAAAGAAGTTGTAAATTTTTCTTGGCCCAATAAGAAAGTGGGGTGCTCATTCAACAGTCCTGCCAAAGGAGAGTCTAGCCAATAGATCTCAAGGCTAATGAAGTTGTTTGTACATAGTGTGCAGAGTGCAAATGAAGTGGGAAGAGTATGAAGGAAAATTAGCAGATAAGAGACCAGAGGAAACTCTCCATTTGTTCCTACTCATTAATGTGTACCAAGTCATTGTGACTGAAGCCAGGTTGTAAGCTGAAATGCCCTCAAAACGAGGTTGGGGGATTAGTTAGGTGGGCACCTGGCTCACTAGGGATCTTTTCCCAATGTATACAAGATCAACCATCCAGGAAGTAATGCACAAGAATGTAAGGGTTCTAGCTTTATTCCTTTTTATTGAGAAGAATATAGACTTTCATACGAGTAAGATCATCATAAAATCACACATACAGTCCTAAGAAATATAGATAGATCGATAGGGGAACATAAAGGGTAGACATACAGGGTGATATTTACCTATCATAGTTTCCAAGGAAGACTCCAATGGCGACAAATGAGGGCGTGGGTAAGGGGCCCGAAACTGATCAGGAATCGGGGATGGATCTATGCAGTGGAAATTGGGATACTGATAGATACACACACAAGTAAAGTTGGGTTAGAGGTTAAATAAACTATTGCTGACCCTCAGAGGATGGGAGGTACAGGGAGGAGAAAGGGGAGGCTCTGCAATGACCATTAGGGCTGGACTTCTGCAGTAGCCAATGGTGAGTTGATTGGTGACACCTTATTGGGTGTTGGTGACTGACCAATGAACTTGCAGGATTGGTTGGTACCTGGTGAGGCTTTCATATTGAAAGCTACGCAGGGGAGGCTCCGAAGTGACCACTGTGGAGAAGAATGGGAATGATAACTGAGTAGGGGGGCTCTTCAGATTAACACTAAGGTGACAATAGGTAGTCAAATTAATGTCTAGGTAACACCCAGTTTAGACAAAAGCCTTGGCTCTGGCTGGAGATGGTTGTCCTCTTCTCTAGTCTTCTTCTTGGCACCAGTCTTTGTTCTGGGTTCCGCTGATCAAAGGAAGCGACTGCTGAACACTTAAACAGTCTTTTGTGTTGATGGGTTGCAGGTCAGCCAAAAGGTGACATCTGGTGTGTACGTGAGCCTTTGGTACTGCTAGAATGGAAGCAAGCCTGTTGGGAAGATGACTGCATGTGGTGTTAGCCTTCCACGGTGGATTCCATGGTCAGTGCTTCATAAACGTTCGCCTGGACAGCTCCTTGGCGGCGCAATTTCTTCCGCTCCATGGCTGATACTCTGAATGACGGGAATACGTTCTTTCTGCTTATAGATACTCTATACCGGTTTAGAGTGTCTATCTAACTCATGGCTATTTGTACAACACAAGTCCCTTATATTCCTGGATAGGTGTACCCACACTCCCTGGCCAGACAAGCATGAGTCACGTCTCCCAGTACACTGGCACCCATGTCGGTAGCTACAATGTTCAGAAAGGGAGCTTTTCCTCACAAGGTGTGACATTTGTATGCAAATTCCCTATCCTAGCCCCAGGAATTCTTAAATATTTAATATTATATCAATATAACGGAGTTTGTGGCTCATCTGAAACCTCACGCAGGACTGGCCTGTTTTCTTTCCAAATACAGCATAGTAACATATTGAAAGTTGGGGCCAGAAGAAAAAAACAAAGTTTTTCCGGGGTTCAGAAGGTCACAAGCAGTGCATCATAAATCAGTCTGTGATCAGTGACAGCGAGGATTCCTCAGATGAGGAACTGGCTGTAGCTGGTCCTGATCCAGTAGATGAGCAATAGGAGACTGAGTTGAAGATGAAGATAAAGAAGAAGATATTGAATTTATATCCTGCCCTCTACTCCGAAGAGTCTCAGAGCAGCTCACAATCTCCTTCACCTTCCTCCCCCACAACAGTCACCCTATGAGGTGGGTGGGGCTGGAGAGGGCTCTCACAGCAGCTGCCCTTTCAAGGACAACCTCTGCCAGAGCTATGGCTGACCCAAGGCCATGCTAGCAGGCACAAGTGGGGGAGTGGGGAATCAAACCCGGTTCTCCCAGATAAGAGTCCGCACACTTAACCACTACACCAAACCGGCTCTCCAACGGATCATCACTCCTAGCCCACAGCTGCAACTGAGCCAACACCCTGCAGGTCTGAATCAGTAAACAGGCCTTCAAAGGAAACTCCCAGATCACCTGGCTCCTCCACACCCATGCAGTGCCAGCACTGTCAGTGGCATGCAGAGTTGCAGGCAAGGGGAAAGAGTGCATATCTCAGGTCCATCATGACAAGATAGATGAGTCTGGATGACTGCCAAGTGATCAGCTGTAGTTATGGATCATTAAGACTTAACTATAGAATCAGCCAAGAGAAGGAGCTGTTTGTGGATGCAGCAAGTATGCTTTGCTACTGAGCCAATGACCTTGCTTGATTGATGAAACCTTGGAACATGGACAACTGGCTCTTCTGGAATCCCTGACCTTAGACTGGATGAATTTGCTGCCTGGACCCCTTGATCCAAGACTGGACTTTGTTAACCTGCTCTCTGGAACCCCTGACTTTGGACTGGACTTTGGTTGCTCTCTTTCTGTAATCTTTGTCTTCAGACTGCCCTGCTGAGTAGCAGCACTTTACTTCCAAGGAGGACTGAGACAGTACACAAGGGAGCTGGCATTGCAGTAAAAGCTTTGGTCTTTACCCAAGGCCAAGGTAAGGTGTGCCTTTTGTACTAATGAACTATTGGTAGCCCAGTTATATACTTATCACTTGTGTCTATGAGAATGAGTAGGTCCACAGGGGTTCCCAATGTGACATCTGTGGATGCCATGGTGCCTGCCAATATCTTTCTTGGAACCCACCAAGTATTTATGGAAACTGAGCAGAGCCACGTGGGGCTTTTGCCCCACAAGGCTTCTGACTGGCCACTGGAGTTCTCATTGGTTCTGCAGATTTTTAAAAAACATTGGTTTGGCAGCAGTTGCCACTACAGTACAAGGATCTTTGTGGTATGATTGAAGATATGCTGTGGCAGGTATTTTCTGGCTGGCTCCACCTCTTGTAACAATCATTTTGTAGTCGCACTTATAGGGTTGCCGGCTCTGGGTTACAAAACTAGGGTTGCTAGTCTCCAGGTTCAAGCAGGGGCTCCTCCAGTTTTGGGGGCTTCTCCCCACTATAGACTAGCTGGCTGGCAGGGGAAACCCTCTCCCTAAAAAGACATCACCATGTGACATCCCAGACACAACAATGTCACCCAGAAGTACATTGGGGACACTCTGGTTTTGGGGAAAACTATTGTTTGAGGGCAAATTTACCATAGAATTTTGCCCAAATTTACCATAGAATTTCACCCATGGCGTTGCCGACATGAAGATGTCACTTCCAGGTGATGTCAGCACATCATGCAACATCCCTACCATCCCCCAGAATGCCCTCCAAATCCTTCCACCAGAGCAACAAGGGAACCTAGCAAACACCTGGAGATTTTGGGGGCAGAGCCCGAGAAGGGCAGGGTTTGGGGAGGGGAGAGATTTCAGTGGAGTATAATGCCATAGAGCCTACCTTCCAAAGTGGCCATTGTTCCCCAGGGGAACTGATCTTTGTCACCTGGAGAATGGTTGTAATTCCAGGAGATCTCCAGCCACCACCATATGCATTCATCACATTGTGTCAAAGTTGAATAAGTGCCCATAGGCTGAAAAGGGCAGGGGACCCCTGATCCAGGGGGATGTTCAGGTTCACATACTCTTTCCTTCCTCTGCTTCATTTAATATCTTGCATCATTGCACAAACTATAGTTTGTGGTTTAGACACAGCAACAAATTATGGTTTGTGGCAAGTCTGGAAACTTTTCATTAATTCAGCGTGCAAGCAGAGGACAGAGAAGGGAAAGACTCATGTCATAATATCCACTCCACAGTGGAGCTGTTTTCATCTCCCCTCCCCCCTTTACATAGCGTTTTTAAAAAGTTATTTTGTCAAATGAAGCTGCTTTCTTTTCTTTTCTTTTCTTCTGTTTGGATTCACTAAGTAGAAGGCATTCTATTTCTTCTGACAATCCAATTCATATACTTGAGTATTCTACTGTTACAGCTAATGTGGCACTAATAAGTATTCTGCTGAGGAATCATAATCATTAAGCTTATTTGAAGCTGAATAGGAAAGCTTGCCATAAGTGGTTCTGCAGCTGAGAAAGGATTTATCTTTACTGTACCAAATATGAAAATATTATTGCATAAATGAAACGAACAAAAAAAAAGAAATAGACTGTTTTCCCAGGGATTTTATCCTGGAAAAACTGCTTCCCAGTATTGCTTTGATATGGGAAAATCAGGCAGAGGAAAAGGAACAGCCCAGATAACTGCTGGATGTTAATGATCTGTTTCAAAAACATCAGCTTGAATACTTTTCTAATAGCCACGTGTAAACACCACAAAGTCCTACGGAAAAACCAATCAAATGCAGTAATATTTCTAAGAACTATTCATGTAAATATATTTATAAGTCAGTTCTGACCAAAATTCTGACCTCCTGCCATGGACTACTAAATTACCTCCATAAGCATAGAAATATTTCATTTAAGCAACTGGAGGTGTGTTGACTTTTTCAAAATGTTCCAATTTTCTATTTCAAAAACATTCCCCTAACAAGGGGCTCTCTGTCTGGCTTTATTCCGATGATTTTTTACTTCTAAAATCCCACAAAAACTGTTTATATGCACAAGGCCTTCAATTACATGTCAAACTATGCTGTCTTTTTTATACAAAATCTTAGAGACTGCTGCAGGAACTGTACATACTTTCAATTTAAAGTATATTTTATAGTGATTTTCTTTCCTTGCAAGTTTTTCATACTGCATTAATGAAAGGCCTATGGCTTTAAATCACAGGGAGCGGGAATCATCTTCCTTTAAGTTGGGCCGTGTGTTGCAAGAAAGAGCCAAAGCATATTTTGGCTGTCACTTAACAGTGCCAATAAAATGTTGCTTTATACATTTTGGGTTATAAAAATGTGCTGCTACAAATGAACAATCTACAATACAATTCTACAATACTTGTTGGGTGTGTAGTACACTCATCTACACCTAGGGTTGCCAGGTCCAACTCAAGAAATATCTGGGGACTTTTGGGGTGGAGTAAGGTTGTGACAAGCATGATTGAACTCCAAAGGGAGTTCTGGCAATCACATTTAAAGGGACCATGTACCTTTTAAATGCCCTTCCCTTCATTTGGAAATAATAAAGGATATAGGCACCTCTTTTGGGGCTCATAAAATTGGACTCCCTGGTCCAATCTTTTTGAAACTTGGGTAGTGTTTTGAGGAGAGGCACCAGATGCAATGATGAAAATTCGGTGCCTCTACCTCAAAAAACACCCCCCCAAACCCCCAATACCCACAGATTGATTCTCCATTATACCCTATGGGAACTGGTCTCCATAAGGTATAATTGAGTGCCCAGCAGACATTTCCCTTCCCCCCACATACTTTCTGATCATCTTGAAGTGGGGAAGAGCCTCCAAACTGGGGGATACCCTGCCCCCAACTGGGGATTGGGAGAAAACCATGTTACAAGTGAAAAAATACCAACATTAAATCCCTGTTACTCGTGAAAAGTACTGATTACACATTACTCACAAGAAGTACTGATTACACATTGTTTATTATTAATAATGCCTTGAAAAATCATTTAATACTCATACATTGAAGAAAGCATACACTGAAAATATGAACACATATATCAATCTACAATAATTCCATGTATAGTCCTCATGCACAGAAAAGCACTTAATACATGGAAATTATAGGAAGGTGCCAGAATTTTCTCATCCAGAAGAACATGTGAATGTGACACGATTCCGGTAAAGTTCATGTTTCGAATGCGATTCTTCGTCTGACAAAAGAAGGTAGTTTTCTGGAACCACAGTTCAATCCATAATATGCTTAGGTCAATTTCATTGGGCAACAGTTCTCTATGAGCGGCCAATACCGCAAGCTGAGACCAATTAATCTGGAACCAGTGCTCTATAATCTATAATGGCAATGTTGCTGATCAGTTTACTCAAGGCAGGGCACTATCAGTTCTCACTTGTGTGAAAAGCCACAGCCCAAGAATAAATCTTGCCAGCTGTGAGTAACGTATAATCAGTACTTCTCATGAGTAACAGTGATTTAATGTTGGTAATTTTTCAATTGTAACACAGTTTTCTCCTAGTCTTTTACTTTGTGTTCCTTTCCCTTTTTTGCCACACCCAACTAGTGATTGGCAACCCTATCTGCACCAGTAATGTACCTTACGCAGATAAAATAACTGAAATAACAATATCCTTTTCAATGTATGGAGAGCCGGTTTGGTGTAGTGGTTAAGTGTGCGGACTCTTATCTGGGAGAACCGGGTTTGATTCCCCACTCCTCCACTTGCACCTGCTAGCATGGCCTTGGGTCAGCCATAGCTCTGGCAGAGGTTGTCCTTGAAAGGGCAGCCGCTGTGAGAGCCCTCTCCAGCCCCACCCACCTCACAGGGTGACTGTTGTGGGGGAGGAAGGCAAAGGAGATTGTGAGCCGCTCTGAGACTCTTCAGAGTGGAGGGCGGGATATAAATCCAATATCTTCCAATATCTTCTTCAGAGTGCCTTACATGCCACCCCCATATACTTAGAAACAAGGAGCTGTGATCATCTAAACAGATTTCACTTACTACTTATACATGTGGCCCCTCAGCTTCCCAAATATTCTGAAGCAGTGCTTACAGAGTGATAGCAAATTTCCTGTACAATGTAAAGCCACTGAAAGGCACTTACCCCATTTCCATTGCTAGGAAAATTATAATCAGAGCACACATACATTCTGTTCTACTTCCATGCAACAATCCACTTCAACTTTTCTCCTTGACTTTCATTCCAGCAAACTCACCCTGCTCTTCTTTTTACAGACATGTTCCCCCTACCCAGCTTAGCTTCTTCCAAGACCCATCACACTTCAACTCAATATCATGGCAGCAAAGGCCTGGAATATAGGATATCCTTTGAGCATGTGCAAACTTCCAATGCAATTCTAAGGAGAATTAAGGAGTTTAGAAGGCATAACTTGATGGCACTGCATGTCACTAAACAACTGCATGCTACTGTTTCCCCCCAAGCATAAAAATTACAAGCAGGTTCCTTGAAGTATGTACTCAGCTGAGGAGTTTCAGCAAAAGGAAATACAGCTGAATTTCCTGTCGTTTCCTCAACCAAACCATTCATTTCTGGTTTCCTTTGCTCTATTACCATGTTCTTGTTCTGGTACATAATTCACAAAATAAAGATTTCTTCCCCTCTCCCTGTAAATTTACCAACACAGTAGAAAACATCACTTCTGAAATTCTGTAAATGTCTGTTTTTGATTGATGCAGTTTGTCAATTAATTAGGTAAGTGCAAAGAGATAAGCACCAAATATATTCCTTGCCTAAACTTGAGTTGTCTTCCATGCCCCCCTCCTATAAACTTTAATTGTAACTCACGTTGGCTTTGAATTTATTTCAGGGGGTTGAAAGCAGAATAGAGAATCAGCCAATGGTCAAAAGCACCTGATTTACATTTACCCCAGAGGTTTTTAATAGGAGTTTTCAAAGAGAAAAAAAATGCAGCAATTGCATTTGAAATGACTATTGTGCCAGTTTCCTTGCTAGGCACAGTAATATGATTTGTTACAATTTTAAGATCAACAGTTTCATTTTAGGATTTACCATAAAGTTCAGGATATAAATAGCAGCTGTATAAGACATCTATATTTTAACTTCCAAAAAAGGCTTCTTAGCAAATTCAGCAAATTTAGCTATCATTAAATAAGAGAACAGAATAATAACTAGCTAGACAATGCATCTGATAAAGACAGCTTTCTGACTCATGTATGCCTTTGCTGGAATAAATGGTATTAACTATTTAATCCATTAATTTGTACCCCTTGTAAGTCTTTCAGAACATGAGCCTGGCCACTGTGGGGACCAGGACATGTACAGGAGCAGTCTGATCCAGCTCTTCTGATGCTCTTGTTATATAGAATACAAAGTGCTTTGTGATGTTTCTGGGTTTCAGGTGGGGTAGATTAACCATTATAGCCACCAGGACTTTTCCTAGTTGGAAAGTGGCTTACACCCCCTTGAGCCAAGCCACACAAAAAGGGCCCAGAGGGAAAATTTAACACACAGCAGGGCTGGTTGGGTGGGTAGGCAGGCTTTTCTTCTCTTCCCCAGAGGGCTGCCTTTTGCAGAGTGGCTTTTTCCTCCCAGTCCATCTTTGGTTTCAGGGCTAGCTTACAGAAATATGTACAGTGCTTCTCTAAGAGTGGATTGTTAGATGGTGGACATTTCCCTTGGCTGAACTCTAAAAACTATCCTATTTGAATTGGGACAGTGTGAGGCTATGAAAATATTGTGCAGTTTACGTTACATCCAGGATATTACCTTATTTGGTCCATGTAATGATTTGAATTTATGTGTGTGTGTTGATAAGTTGCAGTAGAGAAGGAGGGGTGAAAGAGGGAGAATGAGTGAGTGAGGTGATTGGTTGGTGACTGAGAGAGAGTGGGCAGAGCTAAATGTATGGAGAAAGAGAGAGCGAGAGGTCAGCAGTTAACTCTCAGCAGAGTAACAGCAGTTAATAGTCAGTCATGGTCAGCATTCTAAGTCTGAGAAGCAGCCTTCTGATTAGAATCCCACAGTAGTGCTGTGAAAGGCATTAAGATTCTAGGAAAGAAAAGCAGAATACTTTAGAGGCATGTTAGAGGCTAGATAGAGAGCCAAAACCTAATATTGCCAGAGTATTATAGGAGTGTGAGATTAAAAAAAAGCTGTCAGAAAACTGAGTTAGGAAGAGGCAGGAGGATTTGACAGTGAGGAATGTGTGAAGTGAAAGAGTGAGACCTCAGTCAGAAATTATTATTATTCACTGAAGAATTAAGCTATAAACATCTTGAAACCAATACGCTTATTGTACAAATAAAGTTTTATATTAACCTGGAGTTCTATGATATTAAATTATAAGAGTCTCATCCTCAGGGCCACATAGTCCAACAAAGAAACCTTAGAGCTTGGGCACAGTTCAGTTGGAAACATTAAATAAAGTGTCTGGAATTAAATTCCTGGTAGCAGCATTACATACATTAAGAGGGGAGATGCGACAGTCCACATTACTCATTACAAGCATATTATCCATTAACTATTGTATTTTTTTTTTCACTGAGAGAACATGGGGCCAGAGGATTCAGGGCCCTCTTTTAGGTCTGTATGAGTCATTGCTCTGAACTGGTTTCTTACAATCAAAAGGTACAGAGAAATGACTAGTATAAAAATAAGTATATTCATATACTTTAAAATAGAATATTCTTCTAAACCAATTTACAACATCAAAAATGTAATATGGAAACAAAAAGCTATATTTTTAAGCTTAAAAATGAGTTTTTAAAACTTGTACAAGTTTTAAAAGGATTATTTTATGCTGTAGAAGAAGGGAACTAAACTGTCCTGCTACATAAAAAAGATCATGAAAACTCCCATTAGCAGGATTTTTAAAAAAAAAAACCTTTTATTTTAATTGCATTTGTATTTCTGAAATGCATGCAAATCCTGTCATTACTGGTTTTGTTCAAGGAAGTATTTCCAGTACTATAGAACCCTAAAAGTTAAGAAGAAATTTGGCACCAGAATTCATAAGCATCTCTGTTAGAAAAAAATCTGAAAACAGATTATTCCATCATCTAGTGCTTTAGTGATACAGGAGCAATGTCCATTTCCCCCTCCATGTATGTTTACAAAAAATAATAATTGAACAGCTATTGATTCTATTCCTTTTTAATTATTGCTTTCATCTTTACATGAATGATATTCTGGGCAAACATATCACATACACTGCTCCTAGTTCTCATTTGATCTTCTATTGAATGGCAAAATAAACCAGGACTTTCCAGATGAGCACAATCCAACACAAAACCTGTGAAAACATAGTGCTTAAACCACATGGCTTAGTTTTAATGGACTTATATACAGAAAAATGGTCTACATAATGAGTGGAAATCTGGGAGCCAAATGACATAGACTGTGTTTCTGAAAACTGTTTGATCAAGTCTTAGATTATATATCATTCTGGCTATCTCTTGGCTTTGATAAATCCAATTGGCTTTAAGTCAAAGGATGCACTTTTCTTTATATAAGTGCTAAGTGATGCACTATTGAAGGTGTTTTTAAATTTTGCATCCCCATATTTCACATTTGTGAGTGGATTTGGTCACAGTCTAATGGTGGATAGAGTGTTGGACTAGAATTTGGAAGATCAGGATTCAAATCCCCACTCTTCCATAGAATCTAATTGGGTGACTTTGGCCAAGGATCCTATAGTTTGGGGGGGGGGGGTTGCCATCTTCTGGGCATGGAGAAGGGATAACTGGAGATATGGGGGGAGGTATTTGTGAATTTGGACTAGATGGGAATAGTCCAACTCCAGGATGACCTTGAAGGTACCTTCCAACTCTATGATTCTATTCTATGACTTTGGGCCCATCACATATCCATCAGCCTAATCTACCTTACAGCAGGTAGTGGCCAAACTTGATGAACATCAGATATTTGACAGCCATAAGACCTGAACAAATATTACACACAGATCTTTATTAAAACTCTTAATACTTTCTTTGCACAGGAAGATAAAATACAAATGTATATACTTTACAACATGACCATGCTAAAAGGAGACTTAAAAAAAACAAAAACAGGGGATAACAGTCCCCATAAGACCAGCACAGGGAAAGGTTAGGGAATTATTTTTTGGCAACAGTGGGAGAAGGAAGCACACATGTACCATATAAATCACTTACCAGCATTTGCATCATTGTGCATCACTCCTTGCCTTGATACCAAGGTTAGTAAATACAGTTCCTACAAGAGCTATGAAACTAAGAAGGAACTCTATGCAGCCCTCTTTAACTGTGTCCTTCCTTCCAGTGGCTCCCTTGGCTCTTGCACTCTAGGTCTCTAGGAGACCTCTGTGGTGGAGAAGAGCTTGCTAGTGTGCCTATTTTCCCCTCCTACCCCACTTCATACGTAGCAGAAATAGTTGCCTATCTATGGGTCAATGCTACATGAAGTTTCTCCTCTATCTCTGGGAGCTGCACAATGCGTGTGAAAGAACTGCATATGACTCCCACTCCACAGTTTGGCCACCCATACTTACAGTAAAAATAGAAGAGAGAATGGGATTGTCACATGTGTGGGAGTCGGCAGCCTCCCTGCTTGCACCGTCCCTGAGCCTCCGACTGGGCTCAGAAGGGTTGGAGGAGCTCTCCCGGTCCCTCAGCGCCCAGAAATAACGGCACTTCCAGTCCTCAGAGCCCTCCGAACTTGGACAGCTCCAGGGAGGGGATGTGCTCCGTGTTCTTTCTGGGCGCTGAAGTGTCAGAGGAGCTCGCTCGGCCCCTCATTGCCCAGAAAGAATGGTGCTTCCCATCCTCAGTGCCCTCCAAACTTGGGAGAGTGCTGTGGAGGGGGGGCACTGAGTGCCCAGCATGATTACATCATGGCTTGCTTGCATGATAACTTTTTCCCCGGGGGGGGGGTGGACATGCGTTGGGGTTCTGCCTCAGGTGGCAGAATCCAAACACGCCGGGCCTGGGCATTGTAAGCCACATTGGGTATAAGAAAAGCAAGGTAAAAGTGTTTAATTACAAAGATAATGGCCTTTAAAATACAATGTATGTTCTTTAATGAATACTCTTACAGGAAAGTTATCCAATAGCATTTATTAGTTATATTGTAATGAAAATGCCTTTGCTCAGCTGTTATATGGCACAACCATACAGACACCTTTAGAGAACAAGCAAAAGAATAAAGATTTTAGCTTCCAATGTGAAATAACACATTGATCCTCATTAGGAACAGACAACACCCACACATCTGATAGCTGTTAACCCAGCACAGGGCTGGCAGTATTAAAATGCCGCACTGACTCTTCATAATGACCTCTGTGAATAGTTTAATTAAAAATAATGATTGCAGAAAAGATGAGCATGTTTAGCCAAAGGCGGCATACAAATAGAGCTGAACATAACCATGAACTAGCATCTTGCATTAATATTAACAGCAGAGAAATCTACAAGTGATTACTTATGCTCCAGGCTTCAACTATTCATTTGGTATTTATTAAACTGGGTATTTATTAAACTACATGTTTCTCAGACAAACACAAGGCCAAAAACATTCTTGTTTTATGGAGTTAATATATCGTGGACAGGATAGGAAGTCTGTATGAGTACTGCAAGAAAAATCCTTTCAAGTGCTTTAAAGACACACAAACACACACCACCTTCCAACATTGCAACAATGTTTTTGGCTTGAAATATTCAGATTTACAGTTCTATGCATCAGAGGATTGGTATGGCTCCTTGCCAGCATGCCATGTAAGAGCCAGCCCACAATGTCAGCATTGTCGCACCTAAATAACCCTTTCACGTCCCCTTTTCTGCTGTCAGTTTCAACATGTCAAAGGAATGTAGATGTCCTGAGATCACAGAGAACTGGTCTGATGCTTTCAAGTAATCTCTAGTGGACGTTTACTCACATCACAACACCTTCCACTGGTTTCTTTATTAAGACTTGGTTGCTAAGTAACCTCAAAGTATTGCTGAGGTGCATGGGATGCTGCTGTCTTAGCTGTTGTGTGTGGGGTATGTTTTTTTTTTTTTTTGCAAAGAATTAGGTGCACAAGAATTGAAAAGAACTTTTTCTAAACAGCCAAACATTCAGCACTCAAAAATTCCAGTTTCTTGGAAGTAAAGCCTTTTTTTTTCGTTTAGTAAGAAAACTTCCAGCTAAATATTATTAGGATGGTATACAGGATTCATATAGGATTGCATCCTCCTGCAACTCAGTGGGTGACCTAGGCTAGCAATTGTCTCTGTCTAACCCACCTCACATGATTGCTGAAGATAAAACAGGGAGAATCATGTATGCATTTACTGAGGATATTTCTATGCCTCCTCTTCAGAGTCCTGCTCAAGGTGGCTTACTATTAAAAACCACAAACATTAAAGCAGAAGCCATTAAAACAGAAGAAGGCCATTAAAAAGCTGATAATTAAAAGCCCACATAAAAAGATGTATTTCAGCCTCTGTATCTAAAAGGAAGTGTAAAGTAAGTGCCCGGCAAGCCTCAAAGGAAAAGGCGTTCCAAAGTACCTTGAGCTCCTTATGATGGATAGATAGATGCTCTCCCACTACACAAGAAATGGAATCTGGAAACTTCAATTGATCCAAAATGTGGTGGTCAAGTTACCATTAGGGGCTGGATATGTTATACAAACCGGACTCAGAGAAAGGGAAATTTTAAATTAAATATCTATGTATTTAAAAAGGGTTCCAGATAGGGATAATGCAAGACCTTTTGTAGCTTCTGTATACCAAGCTAGTCATAGCACAAAATAAAATTATGAAGGGAAAATGAGAGAGCGCGACTGTAAACACAAATAATTTTATTGTAGGCAAAATAGAATAAACAAATAAAATGTAAAGAACCTGCACTGGGCACCTGAGAACGAATTCCCTAAATAACAACACACATACACCAACAGGAGGGCACACAAAAAAGGTAGGAGGCAGGACATTGGGAAGTTTTAAGGAAGAGACATATGACCTGAAATCATGGGCTTGAGGCCTGGAGAAAACCAGGAACAAACACAGCTAAGGTCTAAGGAGTAGACTGAAGAGTCAGCTAAGCAAATAAAAAAAGCCTGCACAGTGCAGCAGAGATCCTCAGCAGGAAATAAGAATTCTTACCAGCAAGAGTTCTGGACCATGGGGTCCGTCTTTTATGGACAAAAGATCCCCAGGATAGGCAGGATATTGGCCATCCTGACTTTGGATTGGGTCAAGATGAAAAGTTTGAATCTCACTGGCTGTTTTAAAGTTAACGGCTGTCAAACTTTGATGAGGAAAAGTGGGAAAATACCTTGATTAGGTTATTGTGAGTCAAATCTGGATGGGTGAAACAACCAGATTAACATACAAAGTTTTAGTCCAGTGGCACATTTAAAACCAGGACAGTTTTATTCAAGATATAAGGTTTATTGGGTGTGCACACAAAAGCTTATACTTTGCATAAAACTCTATTGGTCTCAGGCCTTGAATTCAGCAGCTCACAGAAACACAGCTTCTGAACCTTTCTGAGGGTTCCCCCTTCTCTTTCCCACCTTGCCCACTGAATAGTAGGTGCAGCTGCATAACAATCCCTGGATGAGCTCCACCACCTATTTTTCTACAAACCGAACCCTGGTTGGGTTTATAGGTGCCACTGGACTAAAACTTGGTTTTGCTGCTTCAGATCAACACGGCTACCCACCCGAATCATACCTTAGTTAGGTTGAAGTGAGCCACATCTGCATTGACACAAATGTTTGGGTGAGTTAGCCCCTGAAACAGGATGAAGTTTAAATTAATGATCTCAATACCCTTCTTGATTGAGTTAAAAAAGGAAAAAGATGAACCAGGTGTTGGTTAATGTAAGAGCAAATTCCTTGGACTGAGCAGATGCTTCTACATATGCTAGGATATTCCAGTGCTGAAAAGTCTATTGTTATTGAGAATGAAATGAAGTCTTATTGAGAAGTTTTATCATTATTGAGAACCCTGAGATGGGCAGATTGCACTTAATCTTTCTTCTATCCTGAAAAGATGTCAAACTCTTGAGTATTTCCTCCAATACTGATCACTTTGATTGCCCCTTTCAGTACCTTTTCCAAACTCTACTACCATTTATTCCGAATGGCCTTCAGCCAAAGTACATAGATGCCCAATACCATTGAATGTATTGCATTAATTTTAGCACCAAAACTGTTGTTTTAAAATTGTATTAATAATCTTAAACTGTTTTAAACTGTTTTAACTATTTAATTGATAATAGATTATTGCAACTGTTTTACTATCTTATTGCTGATGTTGAAATGTTGTTAGCCGCCCTGAGCCTGCCTTGGTGGGGAGGGCGGGATATAAATACGAAAGATAAATAAATAAACTGTTTGTTTATTCCTGCTTTCTGCTTCCTTTTGTTCAACCAACTACAAAACCACATGTAGACCTGTCCTCTTATCTATCCTCTTATAAGTGTAGTAGTTGCCTTTAATAAGCAACTTCCAAATCTACTAGATCATATTTATCCACATGCTTGCTAACATTCTAAAAGAACAGAAAGGTGGAGAGACAAAATTCCCCTTTGTAGAGGCCATACTGATTCTTCTTCAGTAGGGCTTGTCACTCTGTATGTCAATAATTATGTCTCTATGTGGTCTGCGTGATGTGTTCACTGCATATTGTTAGGCAGCAAATTAGTGATACTAATCCCACTGAGGAATAAATGGTGAGTTCACATTACTAGTTTTCTCAAAATGTGAAAAGTTATTTTGCAGTCACGTCAAGGAGTCTAGTTTTGTCAAAGAGTAACGCATGTTGGATATCACATAACAGTAATGTGGATTACCACAAGAAGAGCTGACAGAGAACTCTTAAACATTCAGTGATATAAGAAGGAAGAAATTGTGGAAATTCAAACTAATACAATGACCCTTGACCAAATACTAGTGTGGAGAACAGAAAGCCACAAGAACATCATTGTTATAATATTTCTTTTGCAATTATTCATATGGTATTGTAGACATAATCTCATATGTAGGTTTATTTCAGAAGCACTGAGGGGAAAACTAATCACTAACAATTGCTAACCCCCCCCCCCCCACTAAATTCTAGCCAATTAAGAGGAGCTTATAACTAAACAATCAAAGTAAATTTATGCTACAAGTATTCCTTAGACACAAAAAAGAAAAATATATTTATATAATGTATGTAAAACCTTAATCTAATATTGTCTTCTTATGCATAGTACACTATTTTTAATGCATAAACATTCCCTGAAGTCATCCATAGGAAACTGAACACAACCATTAATAAATCATAAGAAAACCTTAGAAAAAGGGGGAGACAGTAACAGAGGAAACCACGACAGCCGTACATACGGATATGGATTATGTCAGACAGAACTCATTTACTAAATTGGAAAAGGCTTTTCAAGCAGGGTAGATGGTGTTCTTGTTTTAGATTAAATGAACAAGAACAAGAACTAGATATCCATCCTAATAGCAAACTTACCAAGTTGTTTGTGGTCATGATGTTGAAGCATTTGGCAGGGTCACACAGACTTGGTTCAAAGTTCAAATTAAACTGCACAGTCTGTGGATGTGCTGGAAAAACAAGCAAGCTTGTAGAGCAGTGAGGTGAGTCAAGGACAGAATCTGAACTGACAGTAATTCTGTCAGCTGAGAGACAGCAGTACGGAGATGGAAGCTGACTCCCAGCCAGGATCCAGCAAGATCAAGCACTCTGGGGAAGCCCCTGAAATGGTGGGGTCTCCTCCAAGCAACAATCAAGGGAAAATGCACTCCCCAGGATGGGATGCAGATGTCTTATCTTGGGAAAGAACAGGAAAAAGAAATTCTGAGAAGACACTGATAAGCAATTGCTAGGAGTTGCAGCAGCAGATGCCAACACAGCTGGATGCAAAGATCACCTAAAAACGCAGACACTCCAAGATTTACCATCTCTAAAAAGGACTGTCACAACTTGCCAATTTTTATTTATTTATTTATTTTTGCAAAAGGCCTTTCTGCGCCTTTAATATACCAAGTTCTCTGACAGTGGCCCATTTCAGCTCCAAATATATACATTGGTCTGTGGTAGGGACACTGCAAATTTCAGATCAGATGTGATCTGATCACTTGGTCTGTTCAATTTGTGCCAAGCAACCAAAATCGCCCACTATACTGGTTTGTATCAGGTTTTCCCACCTCCTGACTCAAACTGGTTGGCAGCCATTAGTGGCACTTAAGGACTACTTTGCAAAAGGGTAGGATTTTAAAACTCAGCATTTATTGATGACCGATTCCTATGATCTGTGAGTGTGTAACAAGGATAGGTGTAACACTGCCAGGTCCTTCCAGGCCGGTTGGCAATGGGAGGGGCTTACCAAAAGCGACAACTCGGTGACATCACTTCTGGCATGTACTAGAAGGGATGCCATCAGAGATGCTCTGGTATCTGGGCAAAAACTCTACAGCAAAAATGGCTTCCGCTATAGTTTTTGCCCCAATACCAGAGCATCACCTCAATGTCTTGGACATGGCAATGTCAATTCCAATGCATGCTAGAAGTGACTTTGTCACATTGTGACAATGTAAGCTGGGCCTCCCTCCCTGTCCTGCTAAGTCCTCCTGCCAGCCAGCTGATCAGTGACAAGGGGCAGGGCTTAGCAGCATCTCCACCAGGGGGTCTAGCAACCTGAGATAGGAGGATAGTGAAACTCAATCAGGCTGTGTGAGAATACAGATGCACAGGGGTCATTTTGTTAAAAAAGAGGTGCCAGAGCTCATTTGCATATGCCACACACCCCTGGCATCACCAGAAGGTGTACTAAATTATATCAGCTCAGCATCTGCCTTAAAATGCTTCTTGGATTATAACTGTCATAATAAAACCTTATTCCCGTCATACTTTTTAAATGCACAAAAAGCCAGTTGAGCTGTTCTGCATGGTTGGTAAGGAATAGAGTGAAACAACCCGCTGAATACCCACAAACTAACGGACCTGTGACCAGGGTGTGACCCTAGTCTGTAGGAGCTATTACATATCTACTTTAACCTTGACCATCTTGCCTTCCAATATGGAGAGTTTTAACAGATATACTTTTGGTCCCATCCGACTCAATCCATAAAACATCTGACCTTCCCCCTTATACTTCTTAGAAGGTATATCCACTATCCCTTGCGATCTGCATTTACTAGAACTGTTGACCTACGGAGACGCAGCTGTAGGCTCTATCAGCGTTTTAGTATTCAAAGCTCACAATGTCTGTAAGAGGTGCCTTTGGGCTTTGTAAATGCCATTCAAACAATCAGAGTTTACATATACTGCAAACAGCATACAGATTTTCTGAAAATGTTTGAGAAAGAATCATTAAGAGATGAAAAAGAAAAAGGAAATGTTTGTCCATGCTTTGATTTCCATTACAATTGAATGGGGGGGGGGGGGGAATGGCAGGGTGGGGGTGAGGTTTGCTTCTGAGATGTTTCACTGGAATATGAACATACAGGACAAGGCACAAGATGTCCTTTGATGGTTAAATGCCATTGTGGAATATCATACCAGTAATAAAAACAAAAATAAGTTCTGCAGCAACTTAATAAATGTACAGAAGTATAAACACTTGAAAGCTAGAGTCCCAAGATCTATTAGAGACTATGTGTAATTGTATGTTAACCAGGCAATGTATACAGATGTGCACACTCTCCATGAGCCATGGTGAATGGGAACAATGGCTGATTGTTATTTCATTAGTTATTCAACTCATATCCTCCAGTATACTCATGGCATAAAAAAGGGGGGGCAGGGGCGTTAACAATGTATATATTTCTCTTGAGAGAGAATCTGCTTCATACATCTGATGAAGTGGACCGTAGCCCAACATGCATCTATACTTAAATCCATTAGTCTAAGGTGGTACAAGACTCATTATTGCTTTTCTGTAAAAGACTATCACAGTCACCTCACTGGAACTTCTACCAGCTCTAACAGCTGACAAAGTACATTACAGCTTTGCAGCACAGCACGCAGTGAAGCTGACAAACCAGCAATGAACTCTTCCCAGACACAATGCTGGAGCTGCATACTGAGGTAAGCTTTATGAAAATAGCCCAGGAACTCCATACTAATCTTGAAAAGCAAGATATGTAGCAGCTTAAACACCTATTTCACTATGCAGTTTAGTGTATCATCTCTTGCGTCCAACATAGGCCAAAGTAACCCCCAATAGGAAACTTCGTGCAAGCAATACTGAATTTAACATGCTCAAAACCCTCAAGTGAATATCAGGATTTGTGTGAGTTAAAAATGTAATTGCTAGAGCACTTACATAAGCGGCTAGCCTCGAGCTAGCCTGATCCTGCTGTCACAACCATAGTTTGCTCTTGCCCATTACACAAAAAATGTAAGTTTGGACAGTTTCTATATAATTTCATTTATAGAGGGCATTTTGGTACACATACAGGAATATTTAATATATTAGTAGCAGTTACATTTTCCAACAGCCGGCTTGAGACTGAAGTCGGTGCTTTTAAGTTTTTCTTGCATGATCACTTCTGATGATGTATACTTCATTGGCCCTCAATAGGCAGGACTATGGCCTTCACTGAAACCAAGGTGAAATTCAAAACACTGCAACTCTAGTAGGGTTGCCAATCCCCAGGTGGGGATGGGGGATCCCCCGGTTTGGAGGCCCTTCCCCTGTTTCAGGGTTATCAGAAAGCGAGGGGGGGGGGTGTCTGCTGGGTACTCCATGATTCCCTATGGAGACCGATTCCCATAGGGTATGATGGAGAATTGATCTGCAGGCATTTGGGGCTCGGGGGGGGGGCTGTTTTTTGAGGTAGAGACAACAACTTTTCAGCATAGCATCCAGTTCCTCTTCCAAAAATACCCTCCAAGTTTCAAGAGGATTGGACCAGGGGGTCCAAAGCTATGAGCCCCCAAAGAAGGTGTCCCTATCCTTCATTATTTCCAAATGGAGGGAAGGCATTTAAAAGGTGTGTGGCCCCTTTAAATACGATGGTCGGAACTCCCTTCGAAGTTTAATTATGCTTGCCACAACCTTGCTCCTGGCTCCACCCCCAAAGTCCCCAAATATTTCTTGAATTGGACCTGGCAACCCTAAACTCTAGCCTGGTACAAACAACAACCCCACGTGTTCACTGAACACACAGAGAGGAAGAGCAGGTGCAAGCATCCTGCCCTCACCCCCTGACTCTGCTTGATTGCCTGATTGTCTGCAGGGGGGAATGTATGGTGGAAGTGGTTGTGGGAACTCTGCCTCGCCATGATCAGCAATGTTCAGAAAGCAGCTGCTTTCTCCTCACAGTCACATCAGGCGAGGTCAGGACTGTTTCACTCATTCTCCTTCCTAGAACATTCAGTGAACACACAGGGCTGATGTGTGTATCAGGCTACAGTGAGAGTTAATGGTGCAGGGACAAAAGAATGTTTACAGCACTCCTGAATTCAGTTAGAATTCTCAGTTCATCACATTACATTCTCTGCAGAGAATTTTCCTCTTCCAATTATGCCCATGTCTTGACTATTAAATTACTACAAAAAGCCAAGAGTGGCAGATGAGGGTAGCGTACCACGGCTGAACAATACTGCATATGGGGGAAAGCTGATTGAAAGCACTGAGAAGCAGTGAAAGCATGAGGGTTATTCCATCAGCAGGTATACAGTTGCTGAGTGTAAAGACCTATGTGACACACAGCCTATTCAAGATACTGCCACAACATAAGGGATGGGGGTTTTTTTACCCATCTTCCCAAAGCGCCTCTCAAGTAGACAGATATTATACCATAGTAATTAATATAGCTTATTTCTAAGCATAGGGTTTTATTCAAGAAATTAATTCATAGAACAAATTTCAACTTAAAGTATACTACACCAAGAAAAATATTGCCTTTGATCCAGCAATATGCAAGCAGAAACATAAACAGCTCAGTTTCTGCTTGCAGAAGATCTTGTGCAACACTTTCCTCCTATCATCATCATCATCATCATCATCATCATCATCATCATCTATCATAATTCTCTTGTGAACATTCCATGCACTCCAGAAACCATTGGCTCATCACAGCTCAGTCAGAGTCTCTGACCTCCCATTGGCTGACTCTCCTGCTCCTGCCTACTCAGGCTCTGGAATGCTGAACAAACTGCCAGAAGCAGTCTTACTTCCGAGACAGCCACATCTCTTAGCTCTTCTCTGTCAACTGGCTTCAGAAAGGGCTGAAGAGCTCCTGCGACCTCACAAAAGGCCCTATCAACAGCCCACACAGAGGGTCTCCCAGCACACACAGCCTCAGAAGGCCACTGCAATAGCCAGGGAGCCTGGCACCACCTCAGAGGGCATGGCTGTCCCACCTTTACTGTCTTTCACTCCCTCTCTCGCCCCAAGATGGTTGCCTGAGAAGAAGATAGGGAAGCTTCACAGGGTGGTTATTCCGATCAAAGGGGGGAGAGAAATAAGGAGAATGAGGTCATCCCCCCCCACACACACACACATACACTGTGAAGAAAGACTGTCATTTTCCTTAGAGGCTGCAAGGTTGCCTGCTCTAGGTCAGAAAATTCTAGATAACAGAGATCAGCTCCCCTTGAGGTGTGTGTGTGTGTGTGGGGGGGGATTAATGCCTTCACTTGTATGGGTCAGAAGACAGCAAGGCTGAGGGGGGCACTTTCCCAGAGGCCTTTAGTGGTACCTTTCCAGGTTGCTGGGAAATTCCTAAGGGATCACTACAGACCTCTGAAGGAAAAGCCTTTCCTCCTGGGGAACCACTGTTGCCAATCTCCAGGTGAGGGCTGGAGATCTCCCAGAATCACATTTGCTCTCCAGATGGCAGAGATCAGCTCCCCTTGAGGTGGGGGGGTAGTGAATGCCTTCACTTGGGTGGGTGAGCCAGGCTGGGGGAGGGGCACTTGCCCAGAGACCTTTAGTGGTATCTTTCCAAGTTGGTGGGACATTTCTGGAGATTCTGTGGTGGAATTTGAGGAGGACAGAAAAATTAAGGCTTCAGAGTGGGATCTGCCAGACCCAGGTTCTTGCTGTGGCAGCTGACTGAGTGATTGTGGACCAGGCATAGACTTCCAGCCTAACCTGCTTTGCAGGGTTGTTGTTCAGATGCTATTCACAGGGGGAGAAGAGAATGATGCAAACTGCTTCCTCCCCTGTGAAGAAAGACTGTCATTTTCCCATGTTGAAGCTGCAGGGGTGGGGGGATAAGGCAATGGAAAGCTGAAGTCAGAGGGGAAGATAAAAGAAAACAGATAGGGTTGCCAACCCCAGGTTAGGGGTGGGGCCTGGAGTGCCATTTACTTTTGAGGAGGCACTGGAGATCACTCAGATTTACAACTGTTCTCTACATGGCAGACATTAGCTCCCCTTGAGGTGTGCATGTGTGTGGGGGGGTGGGGTCAATGCCTTCATTTGAATGGGTAGGGAGACAGCAAGGGTGATAGGCACTCACCAGGCGTTTTCGCACTGACCTTAATCAGAAGCGACGCCCCTCTTCACCACGCAGGATCGGCGCAGATTTCGCACTAATTGCTGCGGAGCACCCAGAAGAGCCGGAAAGTCCCGCAGCTTTTGCGGCGCAAACGGAAACCGCCAAAAACCAGTTTCCATTTGCGCCGCAAAAGCCACGGGACTTTCCGGCTCTTCCGGATGCTCCGCGGCAATTAGTGCAAAATCCGCGCCGATCCTGCGCGGTGAAGAGGGGCGTCGCTGCTGATTAAGGTCAGTGCGAAAACACCCACCCAGAGCCTCTTTCTAGAGCCCGTTGTATTTTTCTTCACAACGGGCGTTACTCCTAGAATCCAGAAATCAGCTGCACAGGTTCTTAAGAGGCTGCTATGGTTTTTGTCTTGTGTTTCTGCTTATGCAAGAGCTCCAGCCCAAGTGGAAATTTTCTGCTGGATCCAACCCATTTTGAGGAGAAGAACACAATCCTGACTCTAACTACTGACACTGTATATTTCATATTTATATACTCTCTGCTCCAGTTGCATTTGTATCCACCATACACACTTAGACATGCTGTTAACCAAGCCCTTCCAAGTCATACTGTGTTTCCTTCACACTTCTCTTCATCTCTTACTTTTCACCCAACTACTCCAACCAAGTTCTCTAACATTCTAATAGACTCTAACCAACTTTAAACAGTCTTAAAATTTGTTCCCAGCTTGACCAATAACCAGCAAATGGTACAGTTAAAAAGGAGAAATGCAGCTGAGAGAATGAGTTGAGGAGGACGAAGTTGGGACCGAAAGATGATTGGTCACTGCCTTCATGTTGTCACACAGACCATGAAGTCAGCAGCTAGCACTAACTACTTCTAGCCACTCAGCACCCACACACCTACCATGAAACTTACATTATAGATCCCCATGCCCTGATGGCCACCTTGCAATGCTTATTAAAAATGCATTGATTCCCTCTTCCATCTGGTTAGATTTAGAGATGCCAGGTCCCCCTGTCCACTGGTGGGGGATGGGTGCAGGGTTGCCAGATCCAGGTTGGGAAAGTCCTGGAGATTTATGGATGGAGCTTGAGGAGGACAGGGACCTCAGTATGGCACAATGCCATAGTCACCAGTCTCCAAATTATCCATTTTCTCCAGTGAACTGATCTCTGTGGTCTGGAGATGAGCTGTTATTACAGGGGATCCCCAGGTCCCATCTGGAGGCTGGCATCTCTAGCTGTATCTCATGGTCTTACTTCTAAAGCTTCCATTTACAAACAGGCAATGAACACATTAAGTAATAAGTAATGCTGCTAGGTTCCATATTTCATGGGCATAAACAGAAATATTACATTGGGATCTCTTTTCAGTACTCCTGCAAGAGAACTGTTTGCTTAATTCACCCATTAACATCATTAAGATCTTAGGAGTGTTTGAATTTGGCTTAATTGTACTTGCACAGTACAATTAGGAATCATCACCTATGCTCATAAATTTAGGAATGACCTATGCTCATAAATTTTTATTAAATGAAACAGGGCTTTTTTTGTAGAAAAAGCTCAGCAGGAGCTCATTTGCACATTAGGCCACACCCCTGACACCAAGTCAGCTGGAACTGTGTTCCTGCTCAAAAAAAAGTCCTGAATAAAACATTTGTATATTGCCTTTTCACTACAAGGCATCCTAGAAAGGCAAGGCCGGCTCACTCACTAGGCAAACTAGGCAGTTGCCTAGGGTGCCAGGAGAAGGGCCTAGTTTGCCTTTTTTCCCCATCGCCACTGCTCCTGCTGCAGCCACCAGCCTCCTCCCTCCCACTGCACTTCCCTCCCCCCAGCTCACCATGGTGAGTACTGGGCCCTACTGGCTTCAAGGCAGCCACGCGTTTTTTTGAAGCCAGCGCTGGAGGAGGCTTCGCTCCCCCTCACTTCTGGTTCTAGAAAGGAGGGGGGATAAGCTGCCTCCCATGCTAGCTTCAAAAAATGTGTGGCTGTCTCGAAGCCGGTAGGGCCCAGCCTCATCGTGGCAAATGGGGGCATGTGCACACAGCGGAGGGAGGACGGGAGGCAGTGGTGGGGGCAGCACCAGGCATGAAGCCTGCCTGTGGCACCATGAGTCCTAGGGCCAACACTGGAAACAGGTCATTTATTATTTGCAGATAGGAAGCTGTTACATTTTTTAAAGTCATTTTCAAGTAATTAATCTCCCCACTGCCCAGCTTAAGAACAGAAATACATATTATCTAGCCAGAACATGGATTTCCAAACAAATGTTTGCTGATGTAATGCCAATGCAGGGGCTGCATTTGCTGGGGATTATCAATGGCTGCAAAATACAGGTATTTTGAACCCTACACCAGTGTCCCCTGCAGGCCACTTTCTTCCCAGGCAGACTTATTTGAGGGGGGGAGACAACTAAGACAATCTTGGCAGACTTAAACATCCTCTCCCACTCATCAATTCTCTACTGATACCCACATAAATGTTATGAAGGAAAGATGGGATGGGATGGGATGGGATGGGATGGGATGGGATAGGATAGGATAGGATAGGATAGGATAGGATAGGATAGGATAGGATAGGATAGGATAGGATAGGATAGGATAGGATAGGATAGGATAGGATAGGATAGGATACCCTATGTTTCATTGCAACATGGAAGTCTGACCTCACATATAATGGCAATAAAATAGGTATTGTTTTAAAGGGCTATTTTCCGAACAGCACAGACAATATGTTTGTCCAGTTGACTTCCCATACCCAACAATTAAGTTCACAAGCTCTATCTAGTCCAGAAAAAAGCACACATTTCAAAAGCTGGAGAAGAAAAATGGACCTGCTCTTGGACAAAGGGTTTAGCCTTAATAGGCCAGAAAAAAACAAATGCTTTTAGGATACAGGTTTAAAGCACATATACAAACACCTGTGACTGAAGAACAGTATTCAGGTTCTGGCATGAAATTGCATTTTACAGTATAACTTGTAACTCTGAGTCATCATTTATTTAAACAACCCCCCCAAAAGTAAATGATTTTGTGGGATAGATGGTCTGAAGAAAGTAAAGCATGTTCCCAACCCAATTTATCTCAGTGAGTTAGTAAAGGATGTGCTAAGATTATTCATCATTGAAATCTTTTCACTGAAAACTTTTTGTTGGTTCATGCTCCAAAGACTCCAGTGGGAAGGAGGTGTCAGAAAAGCAGAATACTACTAAGTATTGTAATAATAGTTCATTCACTCAATTTTTTTTACCTACCTTTACTTATAATCAATGCACCAAAGGCTCTTAGGTAAATGCCATTGGGGGGGGGGGGGAGGGAATAAAACAGGAATAAACAAGCATTTTTAACTTCCTTAGACATCAATGGTAGCAGACCTCATCATCCGTTAAAAGAAACATTTCATTTCATGTATCTTCTTGACAATTACACATTAATATTTTAAAATGCAGTGGCTGGAACTGCACTGCAATTTGATTTTTTTTTAAATGTTAAAAGTACCAAAAGGAATCAATCAGCTCTCAGAAGTGCAGCACAACCTCAGAAATTAAATTGCTACACAAGGAGACATATGTGATTATTTATCCTAAATCCTTTATAAAAAGTAAAATCCTTTTATAGAATATCCTGCTGTGATAGAACATCTCCTATTATGTAATAAACATTCAGGATGAAAACATAGCAATTTGCTTCAGAACCCATGAGTTTTAAAAGCAGTGTATTGAACAAGAATTCCTACCCCTTACAAAAGATTAATATAACTGTTATCCACTTCCTTAAACTGATGCAATATATTGACAATACTCACTAAAATTTAGGTCTCTAAATTTCAGTCCCTTGACTGTATTAAAATAGAAATCTATCCTTGTTTATGTCCTAATCTTACAATGGAATATGCTTATCTGAGCCTCAGAAACTTTGTGGCACTCTTGTGAATGCTGCAGTAAGGGTTTTTAACAAGATAAATCATTTAAAAAAGCAGAATAAAGTATAAACAAAAGAAGCATTGGAGTAATAATGCACATTTCATTTATATTGCCAGTTTGAAGTTAGGTAATGGTTTCTTTCTTGTTACCTGAAAGAAAACTGTGCACTATTCCAAAGATGTCAGTAAAATTTTGCAGAGTTTTTAAAGCCATTTCCCAGATCACAGTTTAGAAATCATTCAATATATCACAAAAAATGGTTCAAATATACATTTAGCTTGGACAAAAACAAGTACGAAGTGAAATATCAGAAGCAGCTCTGCAGTCTCTTTCTAATCTGGTTGTATCAGAATAATAATAGTTTACCAAAGCACTATGCAGGTAGCGATTCTTCAGTTGCATCTGAATCAATAAATGTGCATGCTAGATCTGCACTGGGTGTTCCCTATCCACATGTACTCCATTCTTGCACTTAATCTTCACCTCAAGATCTCATTGACTGCACAGTGAATGTGAGTTGGCACAAGGAGCACACCATCACACCATATTACTTTGCCTTAAACAAAGAGGTATAGTTTGCAAAGCTCCCAGTTTGGTTGAGTTATTCAAAATCTGAATTATTCTTCAACAGACTGGCAGGTGAACAGGTATACTGGGACTTATACTGCCCATGAAACAGTTTCTAGTATTGAACAACATGCCCATAGTTAAAATCTATATGCAAATCTCATCCGTTCATTAAACTAATATGAAAAATTCTTTACACTATTCCAAACATATATGGAATGTTGCATAACCTTTGTAGAAGGTGACATGGGAAAGCAGCTACACAACTCTCAAAATACATTGACTGCACAACATACCTTCCATGACATACACCAGTGAACCCACATCTCCTTCTTTGATGATGCAACTGTCCTTGCCATATTCCACTGGATACATACAATCCACAATTTCTTGGATCTGTGACAGCTCCAGATTCTTCATGAAGTCATTGTCAAGAATAGCTTCCTTTATTAGATCCTTTGACCTAAGATGAGAAAGGAAAGATGTATCTTTATATCTGAATCAGTCGTCTTTCACAAATAGCTGTGGGGATATGCTAAACTGGAGGTAGTTCAACTCTTTCACGAAAATAAAAATCATTTAAAGTAAAAACAAAAAAAGAAGATGAAGACGATATTGGATTTATATCCCACCCTCCACTCTGAATCTCAGAGTGGCTCACAATCTCCTTTATCTTCCTCCCTCACAACAGACATTCTTTGAGGCAGATGGGACTGAGAGAGTAACATAAATGTAACATCTGCATGTTTAGAACTGTTTAAAGTGATTCTGTTGTGTTTGGATCATGAGAAAAGAAAAGATTGGATTTATAACCCGCTCTTCACTCCCTGAAGGAATCTCAGAGAGGCTTACAATCTCCTTTTCCTTCCCCTCACCACAACAGACACCCTGTGAGTTAGGTGGAGATGAGAGAGCTCTGGCAGAACTGCTCTTGAACAGAACAGTTCTGTGAGTACTTGTGACTGACCAGCAGGTCATGTGGAGGAGTTCTTATCTGGTTCTCCCAGACAAAAGTCTGCACACTCAGGCCTTGGATTCAGTGGGAGCTCACAGGAGAGCAGTTCCTGAACCTTTCTGAGAGTTCCACCTTCTCCTTCCCACCTTGTCCATTGAATAGTAGGTGCAGCTGGATAACAATCCCTGAATGAGCTCCACCACCTTTTTCCCTACAAAACGACCCCTGTGCACACTTAACCACTACACCAAATTGGCTCTCAACAGTACAATTATTCCACATATTATCACAATCACTTGGCCTACCTGTGCCAATAAAAAACTGGAACAGAACATTAATAACCTGATGACTTGTTCATTGTTCTCCCATCATTGAAAGAGGAAATAGAAAACTTGTAACAGTATACTGAAAATTCCTTTTGTAGAATTATTGTGGCCCTAAATTCTATATATCACAGCATATAATATATTATTTACAAAGCAGTATTTTGTGTCTTTCTCGGGAAACTCATACCTAGTTCTTTTTCTCAACATCCTGTACCAGAAAAATCGCACTAAGTTACTTAAGTTTAAGGAGAAAAGGTTTTCTGGTTTCACTGTCATAACTATGTATCTTTCTGTGTATTTATTAAAAATCATTAAAGTTTAACTACTTCACAATTATCAAGCATCCTCGTACCTGCATTTTTGTACAAAATATAATAGTACAGAATGGCCTTTTAGAAAGTCCCTGTAGTACAGTACTTCAACAATGCAGACAAAACAGTGTTGGTGTCTTACTGAGTTTTTTTTAATGAAGCATCACTGCAACACTTGAAGGATTATCTCCTACTCTGAGTCACTCTGGCACTAATGCTAAACACTGCTCCACTCATCATGATTTGCATATTGAATTTCCCCCAGAATGTCTATCAAATCTATCTCTATCCATTTGATAACACAGCAAACATCAAGACTACAGACACTAATTGTTTAAAAGCTTATTTAAGGGATTTGGTGCAAAGGAGCATCTGTGAATGCAAGCAAGCTAGAGATTAAAGAACATGTTTTTTAAATGGAACATATGAAAGATAAATGCCATTCTACATCCATGTATGCTTATGAAATTATTGTGCAACGTTTTAATGAAACAGACATCACAAATTGCTTTTAATCTTCATTTATATACTGAACCATTTAATCAGGATCCCAGGATAGCCTCAAACACAGCGATAAGTGCACGCATCTTCTGTTGCACAACTGGCCCTTGCAGCATTACAGGAAAAGCAAAATTCCTGTCTTTCCCTAGTTTTGCCAGCCAGCCAGCCCCTCTTGTGAAAGGCAAACAATCATTGTATTGGGCTTCAGTAAAAACCATGGGGATCCCCACTAGACCCACAAAATAATAAGAATGAACAGTCAGAAAATTGCTAAACATGATGCGACATGAACTATGCCCAATTTGTAAAGATCCTAAACAGAACAGAATTATTTCTGACATTTGTGAGTAGTCTGCAACCTTGTTTGAACATTTACTCTGGTACCTTGGAGTTTTATTTCATTTCCAGCAGCAGAAAGCACAGGTGGTGTGGGGGAATGGCGGCACAACAATGGGAATAGGGTTGCAAACAGGACAGGAGAAAAATATGTCCTGTTTCTTTAATAGAGAAAGTTTTAATGCTTGGGAAGTTTTTCATGGTATGGAAAGAAATAAAAGTGAGTGGTAATTAACCTCCCAACTGAAAGGAAAGGAAAGGTCCCCTGTGCAAGCACCTGTCACGGCTGGGGCCGGGTCAGGCAAAGTCCAGAGGCAGTCCGAGGTCTGTAGCCAGTAAGCAGGAGGGTCTGAGGCGCCAAATCCAAATCAGTGTACGAGTATCGCAGGTCCGAGGTCCAGAAGCCGAGGTCAGGGAGTCCAGAAGTCAAAAGCCAAAGTCAGGGAGTCAGGAACCAAAGTCAAGCCGGAGTGGATGCTAGGATGTCAGGGAGATGACTAGTTGCTTCCACAAAGCCTCCTCCCAAAGCCCACAGCTATATAGCCCTCTGCTGGCTGTTGCCCGTTTGGGCTAATTGCTGGCTCAGGGAGGCAGCCAGGATCCTGTCATAACTCAAGCATCCTTGCTCTTAGGAGGGCCAGAATCCTCTCAGAACTCAGGGCTCAGGGAGCGTCTTGCTTGTGAGCGTGCCGCCCTCCTCCGATCCCTGAGGTCCTGCCGGAGGCGGTCACGCACACGAGCCACCCGAGAGGGCGAGGCAGGGGGGCTGGGATCTTCTCCAGCAGGAGGCAGGGGCACTGGTGCAGGTGGCAGGGGCACAGTTTCCTCGTCAGACTCAACTTCCTCTGCAGGGTCCCCAGCACCCATGACACTATCCCCCCCCCCAGGGCCCCCCTCCGTCGAGGGACCTGGAAGGTCGGGGTGGTCGTTGTGGAACCGGTGCACCAAGTCCGGGGCATGAAGATTGTCCTCGGGCTCCCAAGACCGGTCTTCTGGGCCATATCCCTCCCAGTCCACCAGGTATTGGAGGCCTCCACGATGGTACCGGGAGTCCAGGATCTGGCGCACCTCATATTCTTCCTCGTCATCCACCAACACCGGAGGTGGCGGCGGTGGGCAAGGAGGCCGAGCTGGGTCAGGGGGTGCAGCTGGAACAAGGAGGGAGCGATGGAACACAGGGTGAATGCGGAGGTGGGGTGGCAACTGGAGCCTGAAGGCGACGGGGTTTATTTGGTCCGTGACGGGGTAGGGTCCAATGAACCGCGCATCCAGCTTGTGAGACCGACCAGGCCGGCGCAGGTAGCGAGTTGAGAGCCACACCTGATCCCCTGGCTGGATTGGGGGGCCTTCCTGCCTCTTCCGGTCCGCAGCCAGTTTATAGGCTTCCTTGGCCCGCTGTAGCTGCTCCCGGAGCAAGTCTTGGCTGGCGCGGAGTTCTTGCAGGTAGGCCTCGACGGCGGGGACATTCGTGGGTGGCAGGATCGCCGGGAAGAACCGAGGGTGGTACCCGTAGGTTGCAGCAAACGGGGTCATTTGGGTGGACGAGTGGACCGCGTTGTTGTATGCAAACTCCGCTAGAGGCAACAGACTGGTCCAGTCGTCCTGCTGGTAGCAGGTGTAACAGCGGAGATATTGCTCTAGCGTGGCATTGGTGCGCTCTGTCTGACCATCAGTCTGTGGGTGGTAGGCTGAGGACAGGTGCACTCGAGTACCCAGGCTGGAATTGAGGGCTTGCCAGAACCGAGAGGAGAACTGGGGGCCCCGGTCTGAGATCAGGTGGGCTGGGAGTCCGTGCAGACGAAAGATGTGTTGCAGGTAGAGCTGGGCTGTCTCCTGAGCTGTGGGAAGTTTCGGACACGGAATGAAGTGGGCCATCTTGGTAAATAGGTCGACGACCACCAAGATGCAAGTCTGACCTTTGGATCGTGGGAGTTCTGTAATGAAGTCCATCGAGATGGTGTCCCAGGGTCCTGAGGGTGCGGGCAAGGGCTGTAACAACCCCGAGGGTTTGGCCGGGACGTCTTTGGCCCGCCGACAGACATCACAGGAGCTGACATAGCGGGCAACATCGGAGCGCACTCGTGGCCACCAGAATTCTCGCGTCAGCAAGTGGGTGGTCTTATGCTGTCCAAAGTGCCCGGCGGGTAACGAGTCATGAGTCAGGCGTAGCACTTCTGCCCGCAAGGGCCCGGGCGGCACATAGAGGCGTTCGCGGTGTAGCAAGAGACCGCCTCGAGTCGTGAACTCGCCTGCTGAGTCGTCTTGGAGTGCCTGGAGGTGTTGCTGGACCCAGGGGTCGTTGGCCTGGCTAGCACGAATGTCCTCCACGAGTGTGGGTGAAGTGGAGGTGGCTGCAAATACTGAGGGCGGCAGGATGGGAGCAGCGGGCGCGGCCTCAGTTGAAGCAGGGGCGTATTCCGGTTTCCGGGA
Source organism: Heteronotia binoei (assembly GCF_032191835.1). Taxonomy (NCBI): domain Eukaryota; kingdom Metazoa; phylum Chordata; class Lepidosauria; order Squamata; family Gekkonidae; genus Heteronotia; species Heteronotia binoei. Next base: position 57,166 of record NW_026800021.1, on the reverse strand, counting down.
CAGCGCGTCTGCTTTCCGGTTCTGGGTATGGGGGATGTAGGAGATCCGGAAGTCAAAGCGAGAGAAGAATAGGGACCACCGGATCTGGCGCTGGTTGAGACGGCAGGTGGTCTGGAGGTGCTCTAGGTTCCGGTGGTCAGTGAGCACTTGAACAGGGTGGCGAGCCCCTTCGAGGTAGTGCCTCCAAACCTCAAAAGCCGCCTTGATCGCGAGCAACTCCCTCTCCCAGATGGTATAGTTCCTTTCCGCAGCCGTGAGCTGGCGCGAGTAATAGGCGCAGGGCTGGAGTGGCTGAGACGGCTCCTCGCGCTGGGACAGCACTGCTCCCAGGGCCACGTTGGAGGCATCAGCTTCCACCGTAAAGGGAAGCTGGGGGTCAGGGTATCTCAGGAGTGGCCCGGTGGCAAAACGGGTCTTCAGGGTGGAGAAGGCGTTATCGGCCTCTGGGGACCAGCAGAAGGGTTCTTTGGGGCGGAGTAGTTGAGTCAGGGGTGTTGTCAGGGAGGCATAGGCCGGGATGAATTGCCGATAGTAGTTGGCAAAACCAAGGAATCGCTGCAGGTCTTTGCGATTCTGAGGAGCCTGCCAGGTCAGGACCGCTTCTACTTTTTTCGGGTCCATGAGGATCCCTTGCGGGGACACAATGTGACCGAGGAACTCGACAGAGCGCAGGTCGAAGTCGCACTTCTCCAGCTTGGCGTAGAGGCCATGGGTTCGTAGGCGCTGCAGGACCTGGCGGACGTGCTCGGCGTGCTGGGCAGGATTGCGGGAGTAAATTAGAATGTCATCTAGATATATGATTGCGAAGCGGTCGAGCAGGTCCCGGAATATGTCGTTCATGAACCTCTGGAAGACAGCGGGGGCGTTGGTCAATCCGAAGGGCATCACCAGGTGCTCGTACTGCCCGTACCGGGTCCCAAATGCGGTCTTCCATTCGTCTCCAGGTCGTATGCGCACCAAATTGTACGCTCCACGGAGGTCCAGCTTGGTATAGATTTGGGCCCCCTTTAAGCGATCCAAGAGTTCAGGGATCAGTGGTAGAGGGTACCGGTCGCGGATGGTGATCTTGTTCAGGGCCCGGTAATCATTGCACAGCCGGAGCTCCCCACTTTTCTTCTTCACGAAGAGGACTGGAGCAGACAGGGGAGAGGTTGAGGGTCGGATGAAGCCGCGTTTCAGGTTCTTATCTAGGAAGTCTCGCAGAGCGGCCAACTCAGGCTCCGACATTGGGTACAGACGCCCCACCGGGAGTGGTGCCCCAGGTACCAAGTCAATGGCACAGTCATAGGGCCGGTGAGGGGGAAGCTGATCCGCTCCCGTCTCTTCGAAGACATCGGCGAAATCCGCATACTTCTGAGGGAGCTGAGGACCACCACTCGGGATGCCAGCTGCCAGAGTGGTGGGAGGAGTCAGATGGGGGCATGGGTCTTGGAAACGTAGTTCCTGCTGGGCCCAGTCCACGATGGGGTTGTGCAGCTTCAGCCAGGAAAGGCCCAGAATCAGTGGGAAGCGAGGCATGCGGGCGACATTAAACTGCAGCTGTTCTTGGTGCTGCTGGACATGGAAGGTGATGGGACAGGTCTCCTGGGTGACAGGCCCAGAACGGAGGAGGCGCCCGTCAATAGCCTCCACCAGCGACGGAGTCTCTTTTGTCTGCACCGGGATCTGGTGCTGTTTTACAAAGGCGGCATCTATAAAACAGTGGGCTGCTCCCGAGTCCAGCATGGCATACACGAACAGCCAGCGTTCGTCAGGCAGACGGAGTTTGACTGGTAGCAGGAACGGGCCCGGGGTATCAGCCCGCTGTTCGGAGGACCCAGCTAGTCGCCCCAGGCTGGGGGGTCCACTTACGCCTGGGGCTGCCCTTTTGGCGGCGGTGGCGGTGAAGGCCCGGGTATCTGATGCTTAGCAGGGCAGCCAGAGGCATAGTGGCCTGCCGTGCCGCAGTAGAGGCACAGATTCTGTGTGCGGCGTCTGGCCTTTTCCTCTGGGGTCAGGCAGGGTCGAGCAGCTCCAAGCCGCATAGGCTCGTCCTCGGCGCTGGTACGAGCTGAGGATGGGCGAGGAGCCAAGTGGCACGGCGCAGGGAGCTGGCGCCCTCTGGTCTTGGCTTGGCGGCGACTTTCCAGGCGGCCATCGATGCGGAGGCAGAGGGTGATAAGTTGTTGAAGCGTGGGTGGTGGCTCCACCCTGGCCAGTTCATCCAGGACCTCCTCTGCCAACCCCTCGGTAAACTGGTCCATCTGGGCAGCCTCATTCCACGCCAAGTCTTGGGCCAGGAGCTTGAATTCGGTGGCATACTGAGCCACCGAGGATTTGCCTTGTTTCAGTGCCCTGATCTTCCGGTTGGCTGTGGCTGCTTGGACTGGGCTAGAGAAAGCAGCAGACAGGTGGGCCTCAAACCCTTGGTAATTAGTTAGTAGGGGAGAGGATGCGACCAGCAAGGGTGTGGCCCATTTGGCCGCCTGCCCCTTTAACAGACTGATGATGAAACACACCTTTGTCTTGTCATTGAGGAAGTCCCGTGCTCTCAGTTCAAAGTACAGCCGACACTGTGCTAGGAAGGCAGGAAATTCTTCCACGGCACCCCCAAATCTGTCAGGTGGGGAAACTGGGCACTTGGCTGGAGCACTGGCCGCAGGTTGTTGCTGCAAGTGCACTACTGCCTGTGTTAGCTGCTGTACCTGGGCTTGGAGCGCAGCCAGTAGTTCTGTGGTTTCACTTGCTTCAGCATCCATCCTGTGGAGTGGGTGTTTGTCGGGTGGAAGCAATCTGTCACGGCTGGGGCCGGGTCAGGCAAAGTCCAGAGGCAGTCCGAGGTCTGTAGCCAGTAAGCAGGAGGGTCTGAGGCGCCAAATCCAAATCAGTGTACGAGTATCGCAGGTCCGAGGTCCAGAAGCCGAGGTCAGGGAGTCCAGAAGTCAAAAGCCAAAGTCAGGGAGTCAGGAACCAAAGTCAAGCCGGAGTGGATGCTAGGATGTCAGGGAGATGACTAGTTGCTTCCACAAAGCCTCCTCCCAAAGCCCACAGCTATATAGCCCTCTGCTGGCTGTTGCCCGTTTGGGCTAATTGCTGGCTCAGGGAGGCAGCCAGGATCCTGTCATAACTCAAGCATCCTTGCTCTTAGGAGGGCCAGAATCCTCTCAGAACTCAGGGCTCAGGGAGCGTCTTGCTTGTGAGCGTGCCGCCCTCCTCCGATCCCTGAGGTCCTGCCGGAGGCGGTCACGCACACGAGCCACCCGAGAGGGCGAGGCAGGGGGGCTGGGATCTTCTCCAGCAGGAGGCAGGGGCACTGGTGCAGGTGGCAGGGGCACAGTTTCCTCGTCAGACTCAACTTCCTCTGCAGGGTCCCCAGCACCCATGACAGCACCAGTCCTTTCCGATTCTGGAAAGCCCCTGCTTTCTATTCCCTGCTCTTTTTCATGGGGAGCAGAAAGTAGGGGGCCATTTAATCCAAAGAGTTGAGTGCTGGGAACAGTTTTTCTTGAAGAACCACAAACTGCATCAAAATTTGTGAAAATTCACAGCAATTATTCAGTTCACAAACATTGCTTCATGAACCGTGAATTGGCCAAAATTTGTGACAAACTTTAGTTCATCAGCTGATTCTTACCCATCTCTAGTGAGACGCAGCTCCTGGGGCTTTGCCCTCCTGGCAACTTTCCAGACTGATGAGGGACAAACATAAAAGACTTAAGGCTTACAATCCTCTCTACTCTGCATGATAATGAAGGAGAGGAATGTCATTTTTGCTTTCTTTTGTATTTCCTAGCTTTTTTCATTCTTATGGAGACTAAAGGATTGCCACTTTATTATGGAAACAAGAGGATCGCCATATTTATTTTATTGGTTAGAATACTTCTGGAGATTTCCAGGAATTCCTGGAGGAGAAGAATTTCAGCTTCATATAATGTCATAGGATCCTCTCTCTACAGCAGACCTTTTCTCCAGGGGAAATGATCTCTGTAATGTAATGAGCAATTGTAATACTTGGAGAAATCTGGGTCTCACTCACCTGTGTTTTCCAGTGAAACCAATTAAAACAGCTACTGGATTGATTTTCTGGTATAACTAGCATTAATAACTAGCATTAATTACAGTACAGAATCAAGTTCTCAAGAAAATTGAACACAACCCCCAACTTCAGTTTTCTTTTTTTACCTCCTACTTTCCTACCAGAACTGCTATACACTATTACAAGCAGGGGTCATTTTGTTGACAAATAGGTGGTGGAGCTCATCCAGGGGTTGTTATGCAGCTGCACATACTGTTCAATGGACAAGAAGGTGGAACTCTCAGAAAGGTTCAGAAGCTGCGTTCTTGTGAGCTCCCACTGACTCTGAGGCCTAAGTAAAAGCATCTTGCATTAGCACTGGATCCTAATGTGTATCCACTCCAAGCCCAACAAGCACCAGACTTTCTTATTTCAAAAGTTAACAACTCTCCCCACCGCCACCCCAAGCAATTCAGATATGTGAAACTCACATATTCTACCACAGACAGTATACAAATTCTTGCTTCAGACAATGCACTGAAGTAGTGAAAAGGAACAAGATTTCTTTCCAAATTCACTGACACCATTATCTGAAAATGTAACATTCCCCTCCTTTGAACGAAGTATGCATTGTGAGAAACCTCAGTCTTCATTGGTGAAAGAATGTTTGCTTAGAAAGATTTTACACCCTTCCCATTTAAACTCCAGTTTGATACCTCAAACTCAGGGTTTCCAGAGCATCTTTATTTCAAGGCCAGGATACCAGGCCTTTTCTGTTTTCTACTTAAAGCAACTCACCCTTTGATTAGCTAAATTCAAGTCCAGTAGCACCTTAGAGATCAACAAGACTTTCAAGATATAAACATTTAAGAATCAAAGCTCCTTTCACTCACTCTATAATCATGCCAAAGGCCTCTCACCAAAAACTATCGCACCCTCAAGCCAGCATCTTCTCCCTTCATCTGCCACTTCTTGTCCTATTTGCCTTGCTCCAAGCAGATATGTATTTCTCATGAGGAGTAGCTTTTTGAGGAGGCTTCCCTTCTGCTCCCAGAAACAGCTGCAGATATTTCACCATTTGCTGCCTCCTCAGCTGAGCTGCTGCTTCTCATTTGGCTCTCTTTTATCTTTGGTCTCCCTCTTCTTTTCAAAAGTGATTTTAAACGTCTCCCAGCATAGTTGGCATAACAATTCAGGCCCAACTGTCATGATTTTCTTTTCATGTCATGAACATTGTGAGAGATTATAAGTTTCATGCCAGCCTAAACCTTTTTTCAAACCTCTATGGCAAAAATGGAAGTTTAAAAAAAAATCTGGTTTTGGTGGTGGTACAAGTCATTGTGTTTCACAACTATGAACATAACAGAAACCATGTTGTATCAAGCCAATAGTCCATGCAGTCCAACACTCTGTGTCACACAGTGGCCAAAAAAACAACAACAACCAGGTGCCATCAGGAGGTCCATCAGTGGGGGCAGGACATCAAAAACCCACACCCTGTTGCCCCTCCCAAACACCAAGTTAGTTCAACTACCAAAGTCTGTTTCAATTACCTTTCACAAGGTAAAATGTTTCTTTTTTTTTTTTAAGATCCCTTTCCTTACATTAGTAATTTACATCAGTTCTGTGGGATGTTATCAGGTAACCATGTAAATGGAGGGCCTGTACGTCTCTGAAGCTTCCCAATTCTTCCCTAGATCAATGTGAGGAAAGAACTCATCAATTATATCCCGCCTTTCTCCTCAGCAAGAATCAAAAGCAGCTTGCATCTCCTCCATTTTATCCTCACAACAGCCCTGTGTGGTTAGGCTAACAGTATGTGAAAGGCCAATAGTCCTCCCCCCCTCAGCAAGTTCCCATGGCAACATGGGATATGAACCTGAGTCTCCTAGACTGTCACATCTGCACATTAATAAACAATGCCTTTATGGGAAAGTTTTTAAGTTATTTGGCTATGCCAAAAAGAAAGAAAAAAGTGCAACTAGAGTATAGTTTCATCTAGGAAACTGGTAAACATGGCTTACTCTGGTGTGGTAAACAGTCTTGAGCTGTGAACAGCATGGAGAAAAATGCTTTTCCCTTTTATCAGAGGATCAGTTTTATGAAAACAGACAGTTGAAGCTTTTCATGGCATAGAAGTAAATGCTGTCACCATATAAAATTGAATTAAAAATCATCTCATGATGAATCAACTCATGATGAATTAACTATATCAAAAGTAATTTCTTGACTGGATCTGCATACTCAAGTTCCAAGGGAAAAGCTTGCTTCTAGCAAAGTTACTTTACAGTTGGCAGCTCATCACTTTTGGATGTCTGGTGGTTAAAGAGTTATCTCACACTTTCATTTGCCTCAGGAATGCTGCTGCAAGCACACTCTCCATGATAAAGTTGGAGTCCAACAGCATCATTAAGACCAACAAAGTTTTATTCAGGATGTGAGCTTTCATGTGCATGTGCATTTTGTCAAACAGGAACTGATTCCATCCTGTTTGACTAAGTGTGTGTGTGCACATGAAAGCTCACATCCTGAATAAAACTTTGTTGGTCTTAAAGGTGCTATTGGACTTTAACTTTGTCACATTGCTTCAGACCAACGCGGCTACCCACCTGGATCACTTCCATGATAGTTCTTTACTCTGCAGCTATAATAACTTGAGTAATTAGCAGGACCGCCTCTCCCCATATGAGCCCCCAAGATTGCTGCGATCTGCCAACCAACATCTTTTGGCCACCCCTGGCTTGAAGGACATCTGTCTTGCCTTGCCAGGGCCTGGTGGAATCAGTTCCCTATGGAGATACGGGCCCAACCGGATTTGTTACCTTTCCGTAGGGCCCGTAAGATGCACCTGTTCTGCCAGGCGTTTGGTTGAGGCAAGTGGGTGTCCTTTTCCTCATTGCCTATACCATGTAAATGACTGGGGAAGGCAATAGCAAACTACCCCATAAAAGTCTGCCATAAAAACGTTGTGAAAGCAACATCACCCCAGAGTCGGAAACGACTGGTGCTTGCACAGGGGATTACCTTTACCTTTTTTTTATCCTCCCCCACAGTGATCCGTCATCTGAATTATTATATCTGGGCCACTGATTGATTATATTCCAACCTGCACTATTCCAACCTGCACTTAATAGGGCTGCCACCTGCAAAGCTCCAGAACCAAGAACAGATTTCCCTGCTGCTTCACAATGATATCTTATGCACCAAACATTACCAGTGATTTATTTATCTAGTTAGAAATTGCATATGACTTTCTAAATAATGGCTTATGAAGTAAAAACAATACAAGAAAATAATAAAAACAGCATAAGAATTATCAATAACAAACAAGTCATAACAATCATTATAATACTGCCTTGAAGTATATTAAACTAATGTTGCTTTTTTACAATTCTGGAACAGGAGATTGCTGAATTACAATCTTCACATTCATTACAAAATTCAGGGCAATGGAACCCCTGCAATCTCCTGTTTCTGAAATGATGTTGCAGTAAAACAGATTGCTCAGCTTTGTGAATCTTGATTTCATATTTGTGTCTATACATCTTTTGGTATACCCAGGCCACAAGGCACTGGGCTCAACTGCTGGGCAATACTTTGTAGGGCTGAGCCACTGGGCTGGTCACTATTAGTACCAGTGCATGTAATGCTCTGTTTCTGTTCTGCAGTCCTTGCAGAAAACACACACCCCAGGGTTATTATTCAGTATGATTCTCAGATTTGAACTAAGGTTGGGGTGGGGGGGCTTTGGCACTGCCACAGTTGTTCTGCTGGGCACCTAGCACTGCTACACTCCTTGCAAACAAGCATCCTTACCACTGTTGACTTTCCACTGCAGAGATTCCCTAGAAGAATCTGATTGCCTGTGTTAGCAAGTTTTTCCCATCATAGGAGACAATGGGAAAGGGGGGCAACCACTCTGGGGTCCCATAGAATGGGAACCCCTCGTCCAATCTTTTTAAAACTTAGGGATTCTCTGAGAGAGGGAGACTCCTGCGGCTACACTGCAAATTTGGTGCCTCTCCCTCAACCCCCCTCCTTCCCAGTGTCAATTTTCCTACTATGGAGAAACTGACACCTTTTCCCTCTTCCATAGGAAAGCATAGGGAATGGGGGCACCCTCTTTGGGTGCCCACAAACCCCCAGATTCAATGTTTTTGAAACTTGGCGGTTCTCTGGGGGAGAGGCTCCTGCAGCTACATTGCAAATTAGGTGCCTCTCCCTCAAATCTCCTCCCCCCAGCTCCATACATTTTACCCTATGTTTTGCCATTGACTTTAATGGTCCATATATAATGGAGTATAATGGTATAATGGAGCAAAATAGCTGTCAAATAGATTTGGCAGTATTCGGGCTGCTGTATTTGGTAGCTGAATCAGATCAAAGAATACAGCTGAATCAGCTGTTATTTGGGGTTGTACCTTGTTTGGCTGAACCAAATGCATGCCCCTAATTGTTTTTTATTATAATGGTATTGATTTTAAATGCTTGAATTTGTTGTACTCCACCCTGAGCCCGTTCATGGGGTAGGGTGGAATACAAATCAACTAAAATAATTAAAAGAATAATGGTCACCTCACCACCACTTCCTTGAGTTAGTTCCAGCAGAAAACATAGTGAAGGAAATACATATATATCAAAATTGGAGATTGATGGGCAACTGCATCCTTCTTAACTATGGAGTGCTGAGAGTTATTGACTGAGACTCCGCTATTACACTCCACCCATCTTCTCTCAAGCGTCGATGGAACAGTACAGTATTCTCTTCTTTGATGTAGTGTGATTGGCTATGAAGTGTACCTTCTCTGTCCCCAGGCCAGAGAAATACATTTCAAGCTACCATTCCAAATTATATCATATTGTACAATTAATTCCATTACAACCTACTATTCCAAATATGAAATAAAATAAAAAGGATGTATAGCCCTTCTGTGGGATAGGTGAGAATACAAACATAAGGATGGAATTATGTTAGTATATGTTGTGAGATAAGAAGCCACTATCCCTGTTTCGTCCTGGGGGTTCCATTGTTCTGAGTGTTGTACTAACTTGTAACTCAGCAATTTCCCTTTCTAGTCTGTTCCTGAAGTTCCTTTGCAATGGCAGCTACTTTGAAGTCACCCATTAAATGGCCTGGAAGTTTAAAGTGTTCTCCAACAGGTTTCTCAGTTTTGTTATTCTTAATGTTAGATTTGTATCCATTTATCCTTTGGTGTAGGGTTTGACCGATTTGCCCTATGTAGAGAACCAAAGGGCATTTAATGGCATATACTATGTTACAAAATGAGCAAGTGAATGAGCCTGAGATAGTGTAGTTGATATTAGATCCAGTAATAGCATTGTCTGGGTGTATGTGGCAGCAAAGATGGCATCTGGGTTTATTGCAAACTGTGGTACCAGTGTCCATGTTCAAATAAGATGTTGTATTATTGTGGATGAGGAGTTTAAGATTGAGGGACTGATTCTGCACGAGAAAAGGTCTGCCTCCCAGTGCTTTTGAAAGTGAACTGTCATTCAGTAGAGGTTGTAAATCATTGATGATGCACTGAACTGTTTTGCTGAGAGCTATATATGACTACTAGTGGTGCTGTGTTATAGTCTTTTGGGGGCCTGTATTCTAACAGGCTTTCTCTGGGAATTGTTCTGGCTTTGTTAAATCTGTTTCTTGACTTCATCAGATGAATACTTCCATTCCAAAAAGTTTTGTTGAGATCCCTCAGGTGAGAATCTCTGTAGGACTGGAGCAAATGCAGTTGTAGTGTAGAGCTGTAGACAGTAGATTGTTTGGTATATTTAGGACAGTAGCTGGATGCATGTGGATATGTGTGCTGATCAATAGGTTTTTGGTATAATGTGGTGTCTATGTGTTTGTCATGTATTTGTACAGGGGTGTCCAGCAAATGTATTTCTCGCATAGATTGGTTCATTGTCAGGTTGATTATGGGGTGAAAGCTGTTGAACTGGTGGAATTTGTCCAGGGCTTCTTTACCATAGGCCCAGACAATAATATCATCAATGTAAGAGAGGTTTGCTCCAAGCTGGCCATTAAGATGTTATCATATTGTGGTGCCCTGTAGGTTCCCAGGTTAATCTGCAGGTACAAGTTATTACCAAAGTTAAAGTAATTATGGGCGAGAACAAAATGGCAGAATTTGGTAGCAAGGTCAGCTGTGATCTTGTCAGAAATCATGTTTCATATGGCTTGTAATCCATCTTTGTGGGGAATGTTGGTATAAAGAGATTCCACATTCATGGTGGTCAAAATAGTGTTCTCTGGGAGGTTATTCAAAAATTGTATTTTCCTCAGGAATTTTGTGGTGTCACACACATAACCAGGAGCATTAATGACAGGGTCTCAGAACAATGTCCATGTATCTAGATACCACCTCCCACGGTAAGAGTGCCTATGCCTGAGACAATGGGGCATCCTTGGGTGCCAGGACAGTTTGAATTGGGAACTGGTCTCTTATTTGTGCTTGACAAATTACTCAACATACTGACAAGTCTGTTTTAAGAACTATTTCACTGAAAGGAAATGTGGTTTTGATTTTGCTGTCTCGCTGAACTGTTATGAATAACTTAAAAATGGAAACTTTAGATGAAAAACAAATACTGGCAACATTCAGGTTTAGCTGACAAAAGTGGTGAAATACTAATTTAAAACAATACCTTGTCGAGGGCCCTGTTATTAAGATGGAGAATGGCAAAACAAAGTAAGAGTTTTATAGGAAAAGTGGCCAAAAAACTCCATTCAACTAAGCCAACAAGGGACCAGGGACAAGTACCACAAAGAAACTGTAGAAATGAGCAGTATTTTTATATGCCTCCTGCTAACATAAAACAGACTTCAAAATGATCCATTTTCAGAGTTTTGAATGACTCTGGTGGAACACCTGACAAATCCCAGATGTCTAAGATGGCAACAACTCTAACACTGCAAAGTTAAATAGAGTTAAACTCTTCTAAGCCTGTTAATTTTTATGACCTTTGAATGCTGTTAACTCGGTTTGGGATTGCACTGCAAATCTTTTAGGCCCCTTCTTTTGCTAACTCAGGATACAATCTCCTAATACAGGCAGCATCTTACTAGTAAGTTTTCCTATTAGCCAAAAACATAAATGTTAGATGAGTAGTTCCACAGAACATTGCATATTAAATGTTATTGCATATATTAGACTATCATTATCCTTGCAGAAATATGTCGATCAATTCTACTGCTTTGTAGAACTTCTTTCTAGTTGCTGCTACCTTTTCTTTTTTTTTGCATACAACCAGTTTGCGAATGCCAAGTGCTGCTAAAGGCCTCAGTGAAATTTCCACAAATCCTGCTCAAAATCCATAGCCACAAATTTCACATTTGAATGCTTAAAGACGATTCTAGTAATTGCCAATTACGAAGCTAGTATCCATTTGGCCTCCTCTTCAGCATTATGTATCAAATTATGTATCACAGAGAGAGACACTGGGAAAGGCCACCAAGAAGTACAAATTATCCATCTTGATTCATATAATTTCACCACTGAAAGCCAATGTAATGTAGTCAGTCAAATGACAGACTAGGATCTGGGTTCAAATGCTCACTCAGACACGGAAGTTTGCTGAGTGACTCCGGGCCAGTCATATTCCCTCACCTTAACCTGCATCCTGTGGTGGAACTGGGTCTAAAAATACTGGTTGCCAGGAGACAAAGGAGGCCCACCCACAACTATAAGGCTGTCATTTAATTTTTATAAGAAATAAATAAAATTTTCAAAAAATACGTAAGTGGAAAAAAGGTACAATTAAAACTTTTGCAAAATAGATGTGTGTGTGTGTGTATATATATATATATATATATATATATATGTAATTACAATGTACATATATTGTACATTTTACTGGCAGTATACAGTAGATACTAAATGTAAATACAGATTGCATTTTCTCCAGGGGAGCTGATCTCTGCCAGCTGGAGATCAGTTGTAAAAGCTGGAGATCCTCAGACCCCACCTGGAGGCTGGCAACCCTAAATACAATGTAAATTTTAGTTGCACTACAGTAATAATATTGGAAATTCTATTATATTTCCAAGCTACTAAAAGGACATTAACATTTTAAACATATTGTCTAAAGTTTAAGGGGGCCCACTTCATCAGGGGCCTATTTGCCGTCAGGCAAGTTGACACCCTGGTCAGTCCACCACTGCCTGCATCACAGGTTCAGAGGAGGGGAGAATGATGTTATAACCTGCTTTGAGTCCCTTCCCCCTCCCAGGGGAAAACATACATACATCAAATCAGCAATTTGAAATTTGGCTGAAATCCAAATGGTGATAGCATTTTCACTTCAATGTCATCTCATGTTACTCAATTTATCCATCACTTCCTCAAACAAAAAGGTTACTGTTGACAGCTGTATGAAGCAGTTGGGGGGGGGGTTGTTTTGTTTTTGTTTTTTTGTCTTAGTCATACATGGTAGATTCCTGGTTTATAACCAAAGGATAATGCACAGTTCCAGAATGGAAGCTATGACTAGTCTGTTGCAGAAAAAATATAGGAGTCATGTAAGGCATTAAGGACTGTGTTTTATTCTAGGGTAAGCTTTATTCCTGCAGTTTTGCTCCAGCATATCCTTGTGTGGACTATGAAAGCTTATGATTGAATAAAATTTAGTCATTAAGATGCTAGAAGACTCTATTTTTATCACACAGTTGTCATCTTGTAGAGGATACACCACAGAGAAAGTGACAACAATTTGCACCTTAGTATCATCACAAAACTTCCAGCACACATACACTGTGTTTCCCAGATACCTGCCAAGTAACACTGATTCATTCTCTCTAGAGTACTTAACAAAAAATACATGTTGTATAATTTAAATTACTTCAGATAACAGGCACTTAGATGAGGAACAAATGAGAAAATATCTGAACTTCATATCATGCGTTATTAACTACGAATTCATATTTACATTTGTATTTACAGACTTATAATACTCCATTTATCTATGACATAAAGTCTGAATCTTGCTTACATCACTCTTTGTCCACCCCACATGATGTATAAACAGATTTTAAGTTAACAGAGAACATAGAGTTATTGCCACCCAAGTCGGAATAAAGAGGCGGTCACAAAAGAGTTGGTAAAACTATGGACCACTTTATTAAATGAACACATAAACAGCAAGGGCAACCAGAACTGCGGCCAGGTCAGAGCCAGGGGTCTCAACAGACTGCTCCCCTGCCTTTAATGGGTGAGAGACCCGGCCCCCCAACTGGAGCTGTGTGTCACAGCTCCCGTCAAGCAGGCCCAGCAGGGAGGCACACACCAGAGGGCCCAGATACCAGATGCGCATCTCAGCGAAAGGCACCCATCTGATCGAGTCTCCAGGACAGTCTGCATTCACACACCTTGGGTCACCAATACCCAAAGGTTGATCCTGCCAGACCCCTAACTCCCCAAAAGGGGGAGGCTAACCGGTCCTCCCCAGGCCGCATGGCACCATAAACCCAGTAAAACCTGCCCTCAATAAGTGACCGACCTAAAAAAGGCACCTTCTCATAGCCAATTCCACAATCCACTGATATTGCTATGCAGGGTAGGCAAAAAAAGCACCCCAGTCATAAGCTGGGGAGTAAAAAATTCCTACCTAGCCCCTCACTAAATGAGGTGACCAGCACTTGCCTACATAACAAACAGGGTGGGCGGGAGGGCCAAGAGACGTCGAGGGACTGAAAGGAGGGGGTGGAGGCTTGTCAGAACCTGCTCAAGCCCCGCCCCCCGAAACACATGCCCAAACGGCGCACAACGTCTGTTCTCCCTCCAGGGCGGCAAAATGCTCCCTGGCAGCCGAGCCACGTTGCAGCCAGCTGCCGGAGATTCCATTGTGGCTCTCTGTTTCTGCAGATAAGCAACTGTGCTAAATTGCAAGTTTGTTGGAAATCGCCTTTAATCAACAAAAATTACTTTTCTAGTGATTTTTACCCCACCTTTCTCTGAAAGAACTCAGAGTGGTCTGCACAGTACTCCCTTTCCCCATTGTATTCTCACAACAACTCTATGAGGTAAGTTAGGTTGAGAGTATGTGACTGGCCCAAAGTCACTAAGTGAGCATCAGGCAATATAAGGAGACTGATCCTGGATCTCCCAGATTCTAATTAAAACATTATTCCAGACTGTCCTTTTAACAGTACACATGACTACAATCTTAATAGTCCCATTAAAACATGCTTTTGTAAATATTTGTTTAGCCACAGGTCTGTTTTGTCCCACTAATTTCAACAAAACAGTCTTTCATTTTCTCACAGGTCCCAAGGTACATGGAATTAGGATTAATCTTTGGAGCAAATTTTCCAGACTTCATCATTCTAAGAAGAATGGGGGGGGGGGGGGCGGGAAGGGGTATTTAAAAAGATTTACAGTTCTGTGACTTTAAATGTACATGTGGCTGCAGAATGTCAATAAATCAAATGCTTGCATATCATACCAACACTGGTGAGCTGCTTTTTAAAATAACCCTCCTGTTGGGGAACAAACACTAGGAATGGGCACAAACTGGGACACTGTGGGTTGTTTAGTTTCAAGGTTTGTGAGGTGCCCCATTCACAAACCAGGAAGTGTCATTAATTTTTAGCAACCTCGCAAAAAACTTTGGTTCATAAGGTTTGTGAGGCAGTAGAACAGACCCCCAGAATACTAAAGACATCAACTCGAGGGATCTTTGGCTGACTCCCCAAGACCTGCCCTACAGGTTTGGAGAGAACTGGATTAATGGGGTCTGAGTTGCAGCCCCCCCCCCAAAAAAAGAAGGTGTGCCAGAAAAGTACTTTCTAGGGAAATGACCACCTATCATTTCCCCAGAAAGCACTTTCCTGAGGCACTTTCTTTGATTGAGCAGAGACAGTCTGTCTGTGAATGTAAGTACTCACAAACTGATACGAACCTTCAAAAACAGCTTGAAAGTTACTGCCTCCCACTGTAGCCTGCAACGCTGCTCCAAATTCTGCCCCTTGGGAACAGGGAATCCCCAAAGTACCTGGTGGGAGTCTGAGGTCAGCTGGGAGGGAATAATTAAAAGCCCCCCTTCCCTGAATATTTTAGGAGAGATCCAAGGAATATTTTAGGAGAGATCCAACCCTTTGGTTCTGAAACAACGACTGCATTGTAGGACGTCACTGTAATGAAATCTACTATATATGTGACATTAGCTTTGCACCCAAAGAAGAAAAGGATCAAAATCATAGTGCCTGATTCTCTGTTGTTCAGCAATCAGAGGCATACACTGTAGGGGAGCTACATTATTTTGTGTATTCATTCATTTCCAGTCCATACATGGACAGAACTTGAAGCAAACAGAGAGCCAAGGCAGATACCATACCCTCATCTGGTTACACAAAAATCCCATAATCCATCACAGTTCAACTCTAAAACAGCTGATTAAGAGTAAACTGTCTTGAAGAGGATCTAGTCTCTGGTTTGCTTCAGCACATTTATACTTCTCAAATTCAGTTCACACTTTATGGTGATAAGGATGCTTGCTACATTTATAACAGCGTCTCTTGAAATTATGCACACAGTGAAAAGGGAGAATCTCCAAACTTTTGCGGGGGGAGGGAGAGACAATGTGGTAAGGTACTTAAGGAGCTAGTATTGTTCATGACTCCCTGGTATATGTTTATGGAACCGTTCAAAATGTCTGAAGAAGTGTGCCTCTCCTGAATTTCTGTGTCTCCTGCAGAAAGCATCTGAGGAAAATGCATTTTAAAAAACACACAAGACCTTCATATTTTCACAAAGGGATGGTGTGGTGTAGTGGCTGAACTAGGATTTGGAACAGCCAGGCTTAGATCCCACTTTGCCATAGAAGCTTGCTGAGTGACCTTAAATCAATCAGTCAGTCAGTCTCTCTCTTTCTCGCTCTCTCTGACCAATTTCACACTAGGCTTGTTCCAGGTGAAGAGCCCTTTTACTCCTGGTGCTTCTCTTGATTTTCACACAAGCTGCCCCGGAGCTGCAAGTTGGCACACCACTTTTCTGCAGCAAGTGAGATCCTCTTACGCCAACTCACAGCTCTGGGGCAGTTTGTGCGAAAACCGAGAGAAGTGCTAGGGGCAAAAGGGCTCTCCACCCGGAACAAGCCCTAGTGCGAAATCTCTCTCTCTCAGCATAGTGTACTTCACAGGGTTGTTGTGAGGATAAAATGGAAGAGAGGAGAACAATGTAGGCTGCTCTGGGTCCCTCTTGGGGGAATAGTGGGAGGTATGTTAAGTGCTCTGTGTGTGTGTGTGTGTGTGTTAAATGCTATCAAGTTGCTTCCAACTTATGGTGACCCTATAAATTAATGACCTCCAAAACATCCTATCATTCACAGCCTTTTTTGGGTCTTGCAAACTGAGGGCTGTGGTTTCCTTGATTAAGTCAATCCATCTCGTGCTGATTCTTCCTCTTTACCTGCTTTTCCTAGCATTATTGTCTTTTCCAGTGGAGTATAAATGAATTAAAGAAAGAAATAAAATTTTGAAAGCAATAAGAACATATCTATGATAACAACAATGCTCAGTATCTGTTCCTGTATCTTTACTATCATAGCCAACAGCTGAACAAAAAGCATAACAAGAATCTAAATGTATTTAGATTTAAGGACCAAGCTTTGCTACTTAAACATGTTTATGGTGAAGCCAACTCCATTTGTTGCATGGAACCCACACAGAATTGTAGTTATTACACAGGAGGATATTAAAAGACCCTCTTTGTGCTCTACTCATCTAGAAAGGTTTATTGCATCTAGCGATACCGAACACCACTGAGTGCTGTACAAGTTTATATTACAATAGAAGTTCAGACTGGTATAATTACCAGGTAATTTGCTGACAACCCAAGTGATTAAGTAGAGTTAATCTGCCACTAATACATATATTACATAAAGCACAATTACTGTTTATGGAACAATCTTTTGAAAACGTTTGGACAATGTGGATTTTAAATTGCCTGTAGGGTTAATAGCATCAGTCACGTATAATAAACATTATGACAAAAGTTAATTAGCATCTCTTTCAAAATCAATCACTAAGCACACACACAAAAAAGAGTAGGGATTAAAACTTCCGAAATGGATGAAAACACCTGATGAGTATATTATGTTCAGGACTTCAAACTCTGGCAGCTCAGAAAGCATTTATGGCGTAGTGACATAAAAGAAAGCTCTGAATTGGTTTTTATAGCCGAAACGCCATCAAGAACAATAACTGCTAGCACCAAAGTGCTTGACACCACTTCTGAAGGATAGAGCCATCGCTCATTTCCATATTAATTTATTTAAACTGATGCAAACTGCCTATTGCCTAGCACTGACATTAAATTACACAGTCTGCTTGCGTGGGGAAAAAAACCCACTAAAACATTTTTAACTCTTGTCAGGGGCCTCTTTTTTCTTCTACACATCACCAAATAAGACTTACATTCCTTTCCTCATTTATGCTACTTTTGCCCTAAAATGCTGACCCCCACCCCACCCCCTAAACCCCATACCCTGTACAAGAATTGAGAGAGCCAAGTCAGTTTTATTGCAACAAACAGTCATGTGGAAACATGACCAGCCTATTTTCTTTCTGTTCTGGCAGCTCCCAAAGTCAAAGGAATGCAGTATAAAGAACTCAGTGGCAACCTAACCTGTCAGCTCCTGTTGTATACTGGTTGGAGGTTCCTTACAGAGTAAACCCATGTACAGTCAGGGCCGCATTATGACTTTCATGGGCCTTAGGCACTTTTGCTTTTGTACTGCCCTCCCACCTTTAGAATATATTAAACATTATTTTTGATATAATTTTAAATACTTCAACTTTTTTCCATTTCAGGCAAAATTTAATAGATTTCTGTGGGCCCTAAAATTATATTCCTTTCTGTGAGAAAAAAAAAATTAAAACTTTTTCTTTGACCCTAAAAGTTCATTTCCCCCCCTAACAGTATAATCCTAAACAGAGTTAGACACTTCTAAATTCATTGCAACAGAAAGGAAGAGAGTTTAAAAATGAATAG
This sequence comes from Heteronotia binoei, assembly GCF_032191835.1. Taxonomy (NCBI): domain Eukaryota; kingdom Metazoa; phylum Chordata; class Lepidosauria; order Squamata; family Gekkonidae; genus Heteronotia; species Heteronotia binoei. The sequence continues at coordinate 39,160 of NW_026800021.1, read as the reverse complement.
GGCATGGTTTCCAGTTCTGAAAAACACAAAATGCTCTACAGCTTACAATAGCACTACAGATAAGATTAGAATTTCAATATCCAATCCATATACAAAAGAACCTCCTCAGGAATGCTCCTCCATTAGCATGTCACGGCCTGGGAAGCTCCTAAAAGATAATGACTCAGCCCTACCCTACCTTCCTGAGTAGATATAAATTACCTGCCTACCATCGTCTTCTAATTTTGACCCAGGGAGAATTCCAGTTTTCTGGGTTATATCTCTGTGGATGCCAGACACAGCTGCCGGCGAAATGTCAGCTCTCACAATGCCAAGACCACAGCCATACAGCCCGGAAAATCTACAACTAGAGTGTAATTCTGTTTAGAACCTCACTGTTAGCAAGATACATCTAGTTTGCTAAGATGTCATTGGGAATTCACTATCAGAGCATGAAGGTGACAGTCAGATGTTCATCCCTTGCACTTGCTTCCATACATGGAGGTTCTATTTAGGTATAATGATTAATTGCTGTCAATGGATGGGTTTATCTAATCCTTTTTTTTAATGCTATATTGCAACAGGAGATGACTGGCCTGGGGATTCCAGTGCTCCTGGGGAGGGGAAGGTATGACGGTGGGACTAGGTGGAATTATAAGGGAAGGAGGCTGAGACATGACAGGGCTCGACCCCCTTCAAGCCTATGTCCCATCCCGACGGTGGCAGGTAGTAGGGCCAGAGTAGGGCCTCCATCACTGGTGTTATGCAATGCCAGGTCCACCAATAATAAGACTTCTACCCTTCGGGAGTTCCTGTCTGAACAGGATATGGACCTGGCATGCGTGACCGAGACCTGGGTGCACGAGGGGGAGATTGTAGTTCTCTCCCAGTTGGCTCCCCCAGGATTCTCGGTCTTTCACCAGTCCCAGACTAGTGGGCGAGGGGGGAGGGGTGGCTATACTCATACGAGAGGTTTACTCCTTTCGGGCTCTCCCGCCCCCGGAGATCAAGGGCATTGAATGTGCCAGTTTGGCGTGGGACGTTGGGGAGGGGTTGGCGATTTGGCTGGTGTACCGACCGCCTAACGCACCGGCCGATGCCTTACCATCCCTGATGGAGGCCGTAGCAGGCTGGGCATTGGAGTACCCAAGGCTTTTGATCCTAGGTGACTTCAATGTCCATGCCGATGACATGTCCTCTAGTCAGGCGACGGACCTAGTGTCATCCATGGCGATGCTAGGACTCTCCCAGTTTGTTACAACGCCTACCCACCAGGCGGGGCACATGTTAGACTTGATCTTCGCGGCGGAAATTTTAGTGGACGATATTACTGCTCAGACAGTGCCATGGTTGGACCACTATGCCCTTAAAGCTCGTGTGGATATTCCACTCCAAGCCCGTTTAGGCGGCAAGAGTATTTTAGCTCGCCCGCGGAGCCAGATGGACCCTGAACAGTTCCAGATGGCTCTACGGGATCCCTGGCCCTCTGGCAATTCCCTCGATGACCTGGTGGAGTCCTGGAATGATAGGCTCTCCAGGGCCATCGACGAGATTGCACGTAGACCTCCTCTGCGCCCTCGCCTAAAGCTAGCACCCTGGTATAACCAGGAGTTGCGGCAATTAAAGCGAGGACTCAGACGACTAGAGAGGCAATGGCGGTGTACTCGAGACGAAGCGACTAGAGCATCTTATAGAGAGTGTATGAAGTCCTATGAGATGGCAGTCAAAGCCGCAAAGAAAACATACTTCGCGGCTAGGATTGCGTCTGCAACTTCACGCCCGGCACAACTGTTTAACACAATTCGGACTCTTATAACGCTGCCACAGGGCAGCCCAAACACTAGTCAATTTGAAATCGGCTGTGAGGCTTTTGCGAAATTTTTTGCAGATAAAGTAGCGTCGCTCCGCCACGACGCCCCTGCCATATTGGAGACAGTATGCGAACCCGAGGCTCCTTGCCTGTCTTCAGATTGTGTCCTGGGTGGTTTCAGCGCTCTCAGCCTGGAGGAAGTTGACAGGATCCTCTTGTCTGCACTCCCTACAACTTGCAATTCAGACCCTTGCCCCTCCTGGCTTATTAAATCCTGCCAGAGGGAGCTTAGGTATCCTGTACGGGATATCATAAATAGATCCCTGATGGAAGGGCAATTTCCAACACCTCTTAAGGAGGCAGTGGTCCGCCCCCTCTTAAAAAAACCAACATTAGACCCGGCACACTATCGGCCGGTCTCGAATTTACCCTTCTTGGGTAAACTCATTGAGAGGGCAGTGGTGTTGCAACTACAGTTTCCTGGAGGATGCTTCCGTCCTCGACTCCCATCAGTCGGGCTTCTGCCCGGGTCATGGGACGGAGACAGTGCTGGTTGCCCTGGTAGATGATCTCCAGCGGCATCTGGACCGAGGCGGCTCGGCGGTACTGATGTTGTTAGACCTAGCGGCAGCATTCGATACGGTCGACCATCGGTTGCTGACCTGCCGTCTCACCGACGTGGGGATTCAGGGGTTGGCTTTACAATGGCTTGCCTCTTTCCTCAAGGGTCGAGGACAAAGAGTGGCAATTGGGAGTGAACTGTCCCAGAGGTACCCACTTGATTGCGAGGTCCCTCAGGGAGCAGTTCTTTCCTCGATGTTGTTTAACATCTACATGCGCTCTCTTGCCCAGATTGCCCGGAGATATGGGCTGGGTTGCCACCAGTACGCTGATGACACCCAGCTCTATCTGCTTATGGACGGCCGGCCTGCCTGTGTCCCATAAAACCTGGACCTGGCATTGCAAGCCATGTCTAGATGGCTCAGGCTGAGTGGGCTGAAACTAAACCCAGCGAAGACAAAGGTCCTTTGCTTGGGTCGCCGTGGTCCCGGGAGGGAGATTCCCTTACCGGCCCTCGATGGTGTGCCTCTGACAGCCTGGGGGTGCTATTGGAGCCTACTCTAACTATGGAGGCCCAGATAGCAGCCACTGCCAAGTCCGCATTTTTTCATCTTAGGCGGGCAAGGCAGCTGGCCCCTTTCCTGGAGAACGGCGATCTGGCAACAGTGATCCATGCAATGGTCACCTCGAGACTGGACTACTGCAATGCCCTCTACATGGGGCTGCCCCTGTGCCGAACCCAGAAGTTGCAGCTAGTGCAGAATACCGCTGCCCGGCTGTTGTTAGGGCTCCCTAGACGGGAGCACATTCAGCCGGGGCTCCGGTGACTGCATTCACTGCCGATAACATACCGAGTTCGGTACAAAGTGCTGGTTATGACCTTTAAAGCCCTTTATGGCCTGGGACCTACCTACCTTAGGGACCGTCTCTCCCCACATGTTCCCCAGAGAGTGCTGAGAACCTCCTTATAATCCCTGGGCCAAAGGAGGCCCGTCTGAAAGCGACCAGAGACAGGGCCTTTTCGAATGCAGCCCCCTGTTGGTGGAACCAGCTCCCGGAGGAGGTGAGGGCCCTGCGGAACCTTGAACAGTTCCGCAGGGGCTGTAAAACAGCCCTCTTCCAGTTGGCATACAATTAATTGATATCAGGATGCCTGAATATTTAAACTTGAACATCAGAATATTGAACACTGGAATACTTGAAGAATTGATTTAAGGGAAAGGTAGCATAGTGCATATTGATGTGAGTTTTATGCATTTTTATGTATTTCATGTATTTTATTGTATAATTATTAATGTATTTTAAACTGATCTTTGTTAGCTTTTGTATTGTAAGCCGCCCTGAGCCCACCTTGGTGGGGTAGGGCGGGATATAAATCGAACAAGTAAATAAATAAATAGTAAATAAATAAACCGTTTGTGGCATATATAGTATCTATAGTGACTTTATTGTTACTCAACTGTTTTCACTAGTATTGCCAACAATCTGGTGGGGGAGAATGTCTTGCCTTTGTAATGAATGCTTAACCACTGTGTTAAATGTTCTTTTGTTCAAAGGAAGGGGGATTTTTTCACTGGCAATTCTACACAGCTCTGTTCCACCACCTGTCATTTAATATGTATGAGATCATTGGATGAGCTCATAGAGAGATAATAGAATTCAGCATCACCAATATCCTGGCACTGTACTCCCTCTCCTTATTTATCTCACCCACGAGACTCTCTAAACTGCATTGGTCTGTGCTGGGACCCTGATTTTTTTTTTATTTAAAACATTTACTTTGTCCTTGTGGAGAATCTTTCAACATAGATAAAATCTATAGAATAAAAATACATTAAAATATAAAAGCCAAAATTTTAAATCACAACTCAGGACTGCTAGTAAACATAACCAAATATGACTATCTTCAACCGCCTCCTAAAGACTGAAAGTGAGGGGGCTAGCCATGACTCCCTGGAGAGGTTGATCCATCAACATGGAGGTGCCACCACAAAGGACATATTTTGTCAAAGATCAAAAACAACTCATTGATTTGGGCTCCGAAGTGGATTGGTAATAAATGAAATTGCTGTAATCTTAGAATCAAATGCTCCCAATAGCTGGCCTTGACCAGCAGTCCAGCCACAGCATTCTGTATTAACAGCAGCCTCTGAACACTTTTCAGGATAGCCCCAAGAACAGCACATTGCAGTAGTCCAGTCTAGATGTAACTAAGGCATGGATCACAAAGAATGATTCCCCACTAGGCTTGTTCCAGCATCAAAGCTCTTTCCCCCCAACGCCTTCATTCGATTTCACACAAGTTGCCCTGCAGCTGTGACTTGTCTCACTTCTTTCTGATGGCAAACAGAAACTGGTTTTCAGAGCATCTTGCTTGCCATGGGAAAGAGGTGGGTCAAGTTGCTACAGCAGGGCAGCTTGTGCGAAATCGAATGGAAATGTCGGGGGGGGGGGCGGAGAGAGAACAACGCTGGAACAAGTCTATTGGGAATCGGTCTAAGACTAGATCTGAGTAACCCAGGATTGGATGCAGTTGACACATCAGCCAAAGGTGGGTGAAAACATTCTAAACAACCATAGCTGACCAGTGTTCTAAGCTGCAGACCTGGTTTTTGAATAGAACATCAACAGCATCTTTGAAATTAAATGGGAAAGAAAGGTATCATCTACATACTGGTGACACTGCACTTACACCAATGAGTTCTTAATCCACATTCTTTTGAAGAAAACAAATAAAGCAGGTGGGGGAATGGTAAAATTATAGTTAGCAGCACACTTACAGTCCCTTCCTCTGAACCATTTTCCCGATTCTGCTGAGTCAAGGCTTCGCTACATCTAGGACTGCCATACCTGGCAACTGGCAAGTAACATGGGAAGAAGGCACTGTTAGCAACTGTGTAGTCACTTCCAGGAAAAACCCATTAGTGATATCAATCCTGTCCAGGAATTATTGGAATTACTACTGTTGTGTCCTAGGCTCAAATGGGAGAACTGTTACTTTTGGAGGGAACTGTTACTTTTGGAGGGAAGCCGAACAAGCCAGAGCTTGAACTCCACACCAGGGTTCCAGAGAAGGCCTAAGCGTGCCCAATCAGGGGAAGGATTGAAACATAAGTAGCCAATCAACATCCAGGCTCATACTGTACCCTGATAGGCCCTTAGGGCCCTGTAAATAGCCAATCCATGTAGATAGTTAAGGACCAATCAGAAGGGGGGAAGAATTGTATAAAGGAGCGGGAAGTTTGAACAGAGCTCAGTCTGTGTGTGTGTGTTCCTGAAGTAAAGCTTGCTGAAATCACTCTCCGACTCTGGTCTCTTACTGCGCCGATCCCAGTACATTACAACTACTGAGCTACATTCAAGTTCAGTAGCACCTTATAGACAAACAATATTTCCGGGGTATAAGCTTTCAAGTGTCAGATTTCCCTTTGTCAGATACTGCTTTCCAGCAATTGCTAGACAGGACTGCTATCACTTCCTGGTTTTTCCCCCCCTGGAATGTCACACAGTCACTAATGGCAATTTTTAAAAAATCCTCCTGCTGGCTGCTGGAGTGCCAAGTGAGCAACAACCAATGAGAATGGGAGATCTCACGCTCCCTGCGGTCAGCATCCTTAACTACATCCCTGAAGGCCTACAACAGAAAATTAGATACTCTGGCTATCCTGTAGACAGATGATACAATGCTATGTCAGACACAAATGAAGGAATGACAGCAAATATCCGCGAAGATGAAGGGGAAGAGGTTCATGCAGCTTGTAACTTCAGATTGTCCACAGCCCACTTGTGCCTTAAAACCCTCCAACAGGGCAACACACCTGCTGCCTTGGTTCTTGACAGTAGGGAAGGCTCTAGTGCTCCCCAGCTTATCGGTGCTGTGTTTAAAATGGGCACAGAAAGAGAACAATAAAAAAGCCAACTGGCAATATATTGTTATGAAGCTGTAATGTAAGTTATTACTGGCAGCTTTTGAACTGGCTCCCGCATCTATCCCATTAATAACTTTAAGATTTGCAGCACTAAGCCAATGACCATTTTTAGTTCTATGCCAGGAAAAGCGAAACTTGCTGATTTCTGCACATGAAACCGCTGATACAGGCTCAGGTTCTTCCTGTCCAGTTGCCAACTGGACAAGCAGTGAGTCCTCAAAAGAAACAATTCCTCGATTTCATAGCGTTTGGCATGTGTATTTGGAAATAAAGCAACATATGCATGCAGACCAGACTGTCCATCATTCCGTAAAACCACACTAGATAGAGCTAAACTCATTTGCTTGAGTATGCAAATAATTTATTTAATTATAGTTTTTCAGTAAAAACAATCACCAAAAGAAGGCAGCCTTCCAAAGTATCTGTGCAAATGTACATTAAATATAAGGCAAGGAATTAACAAGGCAAATTTGTAATTAACTCTTTTATAATAGTTTACACAATTTGAGAAGCTTCATGGATTATTTGGAAGAGGGAATATATAATGAAATTACATGGCTGGATATAGGATACAGAATATTGTCCCAGACTGGGGAAGCAATACTTTGCAGTGGTCTAACAAACCAGAACATCAGAGTGGATTCCTTTTTTGTGAAATATGAGAAATGACGAAACTATTTGATCATAAAAAGCATCTGACAAGATTTAACTGGGAGGAAGAAGACGAAAAGTAACATTTTCTTGGGATACAGGAAGGAGGTTTCTGGTCTCTGGAAGGCTAATGGGTCTGACAGTGCAGGGGGGGACAACGGACTTATGACAGCTTTCCTATTGCCAGAGGAAGTCACAAATGAAACATCACTCTCCACTGCTTGGTTGTACAGAGATGTTTTATTTTTAGATTGACCACCCTAATTCCACTAGAATTGTATGCTAGTCATCTCCGCTGTAAAATTGTGAGCTATCTTTTAAAAAATCTGTTCCCAACTATTTAACTTCATTCAAAAACTCAAAGCCAGATCAGGCAGCAGATTTGAAGTGCAATTTAAGAACAGCAAATTTTGAATCAGCTGGACCCAAAACATGCATACCTTGGAGCTTATTTTCCCCCGCTTCGAACTCTGGACAAATTCCTTCAAGGTGGCAAAGGGAACAGGCTTCCTAGAGCAGCCACTATTCTGTAGAATTTTTTTTTATATTGTCAAGTTCCAGCAGTATTGTTTCATTTGACTCAAGTGATGCCCATCCCTTCCAGGCAAACAAGTCCTGCACAAGTCCTAGAGCAGCCATTCAGGGTCCAGGACAGCTTGCAATGAAGGAAGCATATCCAGCACCAGCTTGAGGGCACTTCCCCAGAACTGGAGCCAGCCACATAATAGGATAGAGGGGGAAGCTAACCGGAGCAGGGACAGAGATATTTTAAACCTGAGAACAAGTATTTATCTGGTGATTTATATGGGTAACTTATCTCAAATTACATTAATGCTACATTTCCTGACCACAGAACACCCTTATTAATAGTATGAATTTATTTTCATTTCTTTTTCCCATTCCGCAGTGTCCCATATCACAATTCACAATAGTGAAACATGAACATTTATGACACTGTTTCATTAAAAAAAATATATTAAGAGCAAACTAAAAGTGACCATTACCATTTAATCATACAACTTAGGGGCATTTCAGGCTCCCTGTTTCGTATTTCACTGTGCATTATGGACATGCCTCTACAGAAATGTGGTCGAGAAGTGAAATGTTAATGTTGTCATTGTAATCCAAGATGCTTTATCTCAAAATGGGATTCACCTTTCAGGTCCTCAAAGTGCTAATGAATTTTTAAAATTCTCTTTCAGCTTCCTGCATCTTCTCAACAGGTAATAATTCTCAACTAGTTATGATGGAGATGGAATTAATTAAGTTATAAATAGGGGCAGTCCACACTTGATCATCCTGGTCCAGATTCACAGCCATCTACTATGTTCTTTTCTTCTTCTAATTAAAAGAGATGGTAACTGCCACTTATTCCCATGCGTGCCACAGAAAATGGAGCTCAGGGCCAGTGGGAAATCAGCTTAGAGACTACTTCTCTGGTTTGCTGGTTTCTCTTTCTGAGAATGCCCCAGAGGGTACTGGAGCCTGGAGGATCAACTGACTAAATTATCTCAAAAGATTTCTACCATCCTGGCTGGCGGTTTTCTTTCCCTTTTCTCTTTTTCTTCCTTTGATTGTATCTGAAAGGAAGCTGTAAAACTAGCTATATCCAGGCTGGCATCAGGGTTTAAATAATGAATGCTGATTTAAAAAAAAAAAAACTGGGAGGAAAGGAGCAAAATCCTGCACTCTTCATTTGTACAGTATAATCACCAAGAAATTACATAATTGTGTAAATTACACTTTATTCCAGCTGCTTTCATTGCAAAAGAACAAAATGAAGTTTAATTTTTTAATCAAATCACTACCCCTCAACTGAAAATTAGGGCTTTTCATAATCACATCTCTCTCTCTCTCCCCCTCTGTATATGTGTGTGTGTGTATATATGGGACAGAAAGAGACTTGTCTCTCTCTCTCTCTCTCTCTCTGTGTGTATACACACACAGACAGAGAGAGAGACAGACAAATGATGGCCTCACGAGACACATGGGGGAAATTCCATCCCCCCCACCCCATTGCTAAGCCCAGCAGAGCTCCAAACTCAAGTTTGCAAGTTTGCTAATAAACCTATTTAGGGTAAATGTGCCTCCATCTGTGGATTTAGATATCCAAAGATAGGGGGCATACTTGAGAAACAGATATTTGTGTGAACCTGAGAATCTGCACGTATTCCATTTTTGCATCCAAGGACCCGTTCCCTAAAAAAAAATCCAGTATTCAGCTTTTGTACATAATGTGGGAATGGTTCAGGTTTATAAAATGAACATGCAGAAAGGAAGGAGCTGGATCATAGCTCCAAACTGTGTCCCTGGATCCAGTCAGTGTAAGATCCTGAATACAGCATATATGTTTACATGTGCACATATGTAGAGCTCTCTTCACCTGTCAAGTCTGGCAGCAGAGGAAAGCCAAAATATATGAGACAGAAAGCCAAAATATATGAGACCTGTCATCAGATTTCCCACTCCTCCCTGCAAAAAAAAAAAATTACCAGCAATTATGAGGAGGGGCAACAATATTGTGGAGTAGGATAACCATTTACTCCAAGCTCCCTCACAATTTTTATTTAATCCACAACAGAAAACATATAGATCAAAAGGCACCAGTATGTCCCCCTGCCTGCCCTGTCCACCCATAGAGTAAACAGCAGGGGAGTTTTGATTATTAAAATCAGGCAAATGTCACATGGAAAAGGATTTACCCAGAACTGTTTGTTTTTTTTGGGGGGGGGGGAGCGAGAGAATACATGATTTCATGTCCCAGAACTTCTACCCTCTTGTCTAGTTTGGCCCAGCAAGTTGGAGATAGTATTTTACCTACTTGTACTCTACTCTTCCTCCATTGTAGATCTCACCCTTTTATCTCTCACGGAGTCTAATTTTCTAAGCAAAGCAAAACTTTGTCCCAAATAACTAAGCTAATTCTTATCTGCATAGCTCATTGCTTCCCTCTGATGTGGCTTCTTAGTTATACTAGACAGTTCCCCATGCATTGAGGAGATGAATATCTATGAGAATCTCTGATGTGGCCAGGAGGCTGTCTAAATAATCCAGCCACTTGGATGGGGGCCAATTATGTGAGTCTGTTACTAAATCAGAACTTCATAAAACCAGGAGAACATCTAAAGGGCATTAATGTCACCATCCATTGGAAAAATATAATGGAACTATGCTCAAGAATGAAAGAGGAAGGTTTTGTATTGCAACAACCCCCCTGGGGTATAATGGATCTTTTTGTACTTTCTGCATAGGCACATTGTTGTCACCCATGTATCTATGAAAGGATTCTCAGGCCAATTCCACACAAGAACTTTAATCCTGGTTCAGCCCTGTCCCCAAACTGATTTTCTACACTAGAATCACAGAATCATAAACTCATTGAGTTGGACCCAACTACGCTTTCTGATGACATGATGCATCACAATTTGCACCAGTGGTGGACCTCAAGCTAATCTTGTCCAGCATGTCTTGACCTCCCAGATGTCTCTTTTTTTGTCTGTGAAGGTTCCTATTTCACTGAACCAGCAGAGACATTTACTATTAAAGCAACATATGAAACTGTGCACAAAAGGGGGGGTGTTTGAAATGGGTACTTGTTACTCTTTTTCCTGCCTCAAACTGAGTTTAACTTTCTATGTAACCCTTTTAATAAAGAGACTAATTACCCAACTGGGGGGGGGGGGTAATGAGTTTATCCAGTCACTCTCCTCACACACACCCAAACACACACTTCATGCGGACTGTCCATTTTCATTTACTTTTTAAAATCATGGTACCTTAATTATTTAAAATGCACAATCAACTTTTTCAAAGTTAAAAAAAAATCATGGGAAATGTGGAAGTGACCTACAAAATCAACAAAGTCCAGGCAAACAGTATTCTCCATGGTTTGCTTCTATTGTAAAAAGGCAGGAAAAGGATGAACCAAATTCTCTTAAGACTGAACTTGAAAAGAAGGCGGTAAAGAAATGCCAGCTTTTATAATAGACAGCTGGATACATTTTGGGACAGTTGGGCATGTTGGGTTTAACAAACAGCTATGGAATGGATCCCATGTCTCCGTCACACTAACTCATTCCTCTAACAGACTTACTTCAACCAAGAAAGACTTCCTTCATCAGAGGAAGATTTTCTTAATGAGAAAAAGTCAGTCTTCAATGGAGGATGCTTTTCTCTGTTGAAGGAAGACTTAGTGAAACAGTGTCATCCAGGGCTTTTTTTGTAGAAAAAGACCAGCAGGAACTCATTTGCATATCAGGCCACACACCCTGATGTCACCATTGTTTCACATGGGCCTTTTTTGTAGAAAAAGACCAGCAGGAACTCATTTGCATATGAAGTCACATCTCCAGAAGCCAAGCCAGCCAGAACTATGTTCCTGTGTGTTTCTTCTCACAAAAAGCCCTGGTGTCATCAGATAAAGCATAACAGAAGGGAGGATTCAATCCTAGATCATTTTTAAAAAATAAACAGATGAGGAAAAAGAGATTTTAAAAAATAGCAAATGAAGATAACATTAATTTTGTCTACTGTCATGGTCCCATTTCTTCCTTCCTTCTTTCCAGTTAGAGAATGTTTTGTCGTGTGTGCTATACTAGCTGTTTGAATAGAGGAAAGGGAAAGGATAGAATAAACTCTGCAAACTGTAATGGATGCGCTTTCTCAGGACAATTACCTGTCAGGTTTTTTACAGCTACATAAAGCCTTACATTGCAACACAATTCATGAAACATCAAAAAGACAAGAACCAGCTCTTCAGGCCAGCATCCTCTCCATTAGGTTGGTTTCACATTCTACAAACTTGGAAGGTAAAATCTAAGAGAAGCCCATCAAAACAAAGGAACTAGGTACAACAATAGAATAATGTACTTTGGACAACAGTAAATTGTACTGGATATTCTCCCAGCACGAAATATTTCACTGCTGTCTGCACACAAAGTAAAAAAAAAGAAGAAGTTTTAAAGATGACCATAGTTTTAGCAAACTTTTGAAATGTCATTCTCCATTTAAGAAGAGCAATTTAGCACTTTTCCTTTGGAAGGGAATGTAACAAATGTAACTGAGAGCCAGGAGGTCTTCAAGTTAGATGGTTTAGCACAAAAACTCATAATGAATAACTTAAATGACAATGTAAATTACCCTATTGTGGAATCACTATGCTGACTAAGAGTCTGACATATTGTGGGAAATACCAAATTTAGGCCTTCCAAAGGAGAGTTCCACAGAAAGAAGACAGCTGAGTGACACTGAAAAATTCTGCAGCTTCTGCACTGTATTTTTATTTCTTTATTTTAGGGAATGCGAAAGTTATCTCACTTGAAGACCTCCTGGTGCTCAGTTACATTTGTTACATTCCCTTCCAAATGAAAAGTGCCAAATTGCTCTTCTTAAATGCTCCTGGCTCCACCCCCAAAGTCCTCAGATATTTTCTGAGTTAGACTTGGCAACCCTAATCCTCAGAAACATCAATACAAAATCCGCAAAAATTCCAATACAAAAATACAAAATTTCAAAAAATACTTCAACAAAACTACCATGTCAGTTTTTCAAAGAATATTGGTATTTGAAATCTAAACATCCTCATAAAAAAGCAGGAGAAACAAACCGGCCCATAAATGAAGCCAGTAGCCACGCTACTCCGCAACTCTGGAGAAATATTCAGGAGAATATTTCCCCTTAAAACATTGCCAGCCACAAATCACTAATTCAAACTGCCCAACTATGTGGAAAATGTGGGGAAATCTTACCACTAGTTTTTACCATGCTTATTGTGCCATATGGCCTAAGCAGAGTTACATCCTTCTACATCCATTGAAGTTATGGCTGTTGCCCTGTATTTGCGGAGAGTTTTCACATAATGTTATTCTGGCTAACGAGGCTCTTGGGGCTTTCTTTTTTAAACCAGAATGAGGGAAAACTTTATTTGCTTCAACCTAAAGGAGGAAGCACCAACTTTTTGTAAGGTTGCCAGCTCTAGATTGGGAAATTCCTAGAGATTTGGCAGGTGGAGCCTGGGGAGGGTGGAGCTTGGGGAGGGGAGGTATAATACTACAGAGTCCACCTTCCAAAGCAGCCATTTTCTCCAGGGAAAACAATCTCTGTAACCTGCGATGCAGTTGTAATTCCAAGAGATCTCTAACCATCACCTGGAGGTTGGCAGCCCTAGCTGTTGACAGTGTGCTCATGTGCTTTCAGCCAATCCAAGGGGGGATGGAGTTTAGCACTACCTTCAAAATGGCATCAGTCAACTCTGATCTGACACCGCCCCCCATCCCTTAATAGAGCTTTAAAACAGCCCAGACAAGCCTCAGCTGTTGATGGCAGGAGGATTTCCAGTCTGCAGGGAGATCAGGCAAGATGGAGCAGGAAAGGGGTGGGGAGGAATGGTGCTAGCAGCAGTTAGCTCAAGGACAGCACCATCCCCACATACCTCCCTACGTCTTGCTACTGCTTCCGCAATGGAGATGGCTTTTCATATCCCCTGTGTGAAATCAGCTTCAGCTTAAGATGGCACTGTTATGAATGAGTGGCAGGAAGAAGCAACACCACAATCTCAAGAGCACAGATCACCAAGCAATGATAAAGTAATTGAATTACCTGTACTGACTCTTTGATATGCTAAAATGTAAGGCATTCCTTTGTGAACAAATACCCTTATTAGTGCTTTGTGGGGATTTTTAGTTTGTCTACAGTTCTTCCAAAACAACCCTGACACAAATCTGTTAACAAATATTTAAGTTAAGTCTGGGCCCTGAAGAGGAAGTATGAATGTCACAGGAGGAACAAGAGCTTGTAGAGAAGATTTCTTAAAGAACCCTGGCTGCATGGTTTCAAATAATTAGCTAAATTATACACTGTTTTGGCTAAGACTAGCAGCTGTTTCTTCTTGAATGAGTATGGTGTGACAGTGATTTCTTTATAACACTCTTTTATTCTTGCTAGCTGTGATTACTCAGGGAGAAAAAGACACAGTTACCTTACTTTCAGAGCTCTAGAGTCCTGCACTCTTACTTAATAATACAGTATTGTATACAATTAATTGCTTGGCCGTTTTAGGTAAGTATTTTTAAAGCAATCCATCACAGTCAGCAAGAGCTGAATTTCTATTACATGTGGCAAATATATGTGTAAGTATCCAAACATTAAAAAAAAATCAGAGTACTTCATAAGCATTTAGGACAGCACTTCTGAAGCTGAGCTTCCAATATTTCCAGTGGGAGCAGTTTATTCACTGTACTTACACCTATCTGAACTCCAACAAGGTAGCTCCAACAGTAAAAGAAAATTAACGTTTTCATTATATGAAATATGGGAGGCTGCTAAGGATGTCAGCCATCAGATGGGACCTGGGGATCCCCGGGAATGTCGGCTCATCTCCAGACTACAGAGATCAGTTCCCCTAGAGAAAATGGATGCTTTGGAGGTTGAAATCTATGGCATTGTACTTTAATGAGCTCCCTGTCTTCCCCAAGCGCCATCCTCATATTTCTAGTACAAGGATGGCCAAACTTGCTTAAGAGCTGCATAGAATAAACATCATATGTTTGAAAGCCACAACACAAGGAAGGAAGGAAGGAAGGAAGGAAGGAAATAGTGGGAAAGAAAGCAACTTTAAGTGCATTCTCCAAGCCACCAGCTGGCTTGGCTTGAAGAAGTGATTTAAAGAGACAAATGCCTTCTCCAGGCCAGCCAACTGCCACATATTAGGCGGTGGAGGCTTTGGGAGCCACACAATATGTGTGCAAGAGCCACATGTGGCTCCCGAGCTGCAGTTTGGCCACCCCTGTTCTAGGAAATTACCAACCTGGATTTGGCAACCCTACCCCCACAACCTCCACCGGGGCCAAGGCAGACCTGGCAACCCTAGAGGCTCAGGCTAGCCCCGATCTTATCAGATCTTGAAAGCTAAGCAGCTTCGGTTCTGGTTAGTACTTGGATGGAAGCCACGAAAGAAGTGCAGGGTTGTTAGTACTTAGATGGAAGGCCACGAAAGAAGTACAGCAGTTTCAAACTATCTCTAAATGCCTTAAACCCTATGGAGTTGCCATAAATTGGCCATGAGCTGATGGCACTTTCCATCACAGGCTTTCAAAACTGGTTCATTCGCTAATTTCTACCTGGCAGGATCCGTGCCAAACCCAACTCCCCTCCTCTATTCCCAGCATTCAATAAACCTCTTTTGCATAGTTCTGCTTCCTCCATTTATGAAATAATATGGACAAAGGGCAGCAGGGGGGGGGGGGATAGCCAAGGTCAGCTATGGCCGGCACTCATCTGCTCCAATTTATTTTAGGTTACATTTATGTCCAGCATTTGGTGGACATCTTATTTTATATTTTTGTCCTTTCTCCCTATTACATTCTCATCATGGCAGAAGCATCGGTAAAAACAGTTATATCAGTATATTAACCTTAATTTATGGAACAAATATCCTAGCCATTCTTTAGAAATGGATTTCTAAAGAATCCTAAAGGATTTCACAAGATTTCAAACTCAGTGTGCTATTTCCTGCAAATGTTGATTCCTTGTTCTAACTATTTTTTTGAGTTCCATCCATTCCCTGCATAGACTGTGACATGATAAAGTGACTGAACCCTCTGTGGAATGTAAGAATCCTAAAGTTTTGCTGTCTCACTGGGGCTAAAAAAGAGTGAGATTAAGACACACCTTGGATAGCCCAAATACATAGCCGGTAGAAGTTCCCAAATCGTCCTAGCATGTTACAGAACAGTCAGTGACATAAATTAGCCATTGCTTATATACCACAATGTGCCATAGTTTAATACTTATTATAAGTTGTCCCATTTGTTTTACAAATAATCTAGCCAATACCACTTTGATCATTCACAGCAAATAGCATAGCAGAATTTAACAATGCCGACTTTGGGTTTCATTGCCACAGACTATTTCTCAAAGATATTATAGTCGGTGGATTTCCTTGGAGTACAGCACTAACTAGAAGGATTTAAAATAGACTTGTTTTAGGAAGAAGAACAAAATATTTGTATAAACCATACACGGGATATGACTAATTGATACATGCGGAATTTAGCAGCGCTTTTTAGGAGATGCTGCAATAGTTTTCTCCGACTGCACACTGCTGTTTGCTATGTCTAATGATTCAAAAGACCCATAAATCTCCCTTTTTCGTCTCCTGACTAATTTCAACTTCAGAAGACCATCATAAAGGTGGCCGTCAGCTTTGATGAGGGACAGCTAGATTGTTCTTGGTCCTGGATAACAGATGTTTTGAGATTTGAGAGGCATTTACCAGGGTGGCTGATGGGGAAGATAATGATACTTGTAAAAGCAGAAGGTACAGCAGCTGTTCTTCCTTAGTAGGAACAGGGATCTGGCAGTATGAGAATCAATGCTAGCTGTCCCCTTGTGCCTGATAACTAACAAGCAATGGTGGCACACAAAAGAAAGCCGGGCTTTATGACTGCTGGTTGAAATATTGTGGCATTCAGACCTGCCACATTCCTCCAACTAAATTCCCACTCACCCCTCATGCAAACAGACTGATAAATCCATCATGAGAAAAGAGAATAGTGGTAAGAAATCTCTACTTTCCTGGGGATTTTGAAGCTAAAAAGATTGCATGGTTACACAGCAGAACAAAATCGATATAAGAAAGTGCTAGGCATTTACAGTTTCTCCCCTTAAAATGTTACAGTTCTGCCAGCATTATACCTGGGTAGGAAATGCATGTCAAAGGCAGCCTCTGGCAGGGGAAACACTCACACATCTTAAACTACTATTATGCAGAGGGTTCATGAATGACTCCACGTGTCTTTTTTGTCTTTCCAGTATAGCTTCCAAAAAAGAAACTCCTGCATGCTCTAGGGGTGCCGACTAGGGATGTGCATTTGGTTCGGCCGAATCAAAGAAGCCGCCAAATCACCCCTGATTCGGAAGTATATGGCACCTTATACTTCCGAATCCAATTGGGACCCATTATACGGGAGCTATATATGGCTCCCCGTATACTTCCAAATATATATTCGGAAGTCCGTGGAAAAGGTGGGAAAGGAGCTTCTGCAGCCTCAGGGGAACTACTTGCCTCCTTTCCTGCCTTTGGAAGCCTTTTCCTGCCACTCCCATAGCCTCCCTGGGATCAGTGAGGGAGGGGGAAAGGAGCCCCAGCAGTCAATCCAAAGCATGCATTTGCAAAATGCATTGCAAATACATGCCTTGCAGGGCTGTTGTGTAGCTGATGGCTGGGCTAATCCCCCAGCCATCAGCAACATTGTTGTTCTTTTGTTTACTTGGGTATCCAAGTAAACAGTGTTCTCTGGCCGATCACAGAGCAGTGCTATTTTTTGAAACTGCTCTGGTCCAGTCTCCGAAAAGAGGGAATCATGCTCTGCTTCAGTACATCACAGTACATGTTGGCATTCATGGTTCCTTCAATGAATTGTTGCTCCCCAGTGCCAGCAGCACTCATGCTGCTGGCACTGGGGAGCTACAGTTCATTGAGGGAAGCATGGATTGAGAGAACCATGAATGCCAACATGTACTGTGACATACTGAAGCAGAGCATGATCCCCTCCCTTTGGAGACTGAGCTGCAGGGCAGTATTCCAACATGATAACGACCCCAAACACACCTCCAAAACGACCACTGCCTTGCTAAAGAAGCTGAGGGTTAAGGTGATGGACTGGCCAAGCATGTCTCCAGACCTAAACCCTATTGAGCATCTGTGGGGTATCCTGAACGGAAGGTGGAGGTGCCCAAGGTCTCTAACATCCACCAGCTATGTGACGTCATCATGGAGGAGTGGAAGAGGACTCCAGTGGCACCTGTGAAGCTCTGGTGAACTCTATGCCCAAGAGGATTAAGGCAGTGCTGGAAAATAATGGTGGCCACACAAAATATCGACACTTTGGGCCCCATTTGGACATTATTACTTAGGGGTGTACTCACTTTTGTTGCAGCAGTTTAGACGTTAATGGCTGTGTGTTGCGTAATTTTGAGGGGACAGCACATTTACATTGTTATAGAAGCTGTAGACTCACTACTTTGCATTGTAGCCAAGTGTCATTGCTTCAGTGTTGTCACATGAAAAGATATACTTAAATATTTACAAAAAGTGAGGGAGTGTACTCACTTCTGTGACATACTGTGTATAGATAGATAGATAGATAGATAGATAGATAGATAGATAGATAGATAGATAGATAGATAGATAGATAGATAGATAGATAGATAGAGATAGATAGATGATAGATAGATAGATGATAGATAGATAGATAGATAGATAGATAGATAGATAGATAGATAGATAGATAGATAGATAGATAGATAGATAGATAGATAGATAGATAGATAGATAGATAGATATAGATACACACAATATATATATATATTATATATATTATATATATATATATATATATAACAGCTTGCATCAATCATGATTGACAAAACCTGGCCACTCACAGGCAGAGGTTTCCACTTATTTAAGGGATTCCCCCATCATTCGGGGGGAGGAGTGTCATTTGGCAAATTAAACCGAAAGAACAATAAGTTTTAAAACCTCCCACTGAAAATGTCCCATGGAATGTTATGACAGGTTTACAGTAGTGAAAAGAAATTATGCTGGAACATGAGGAATAACAGGAAGCTCCTGAGAACTTACAGAATTCTGTGACAGGAAACTTGGAAGGAGGGATCCAAATAACCTCCACCCCACCCCCAAAAGCTTGCATGCTTCTATTCTGTAATTCAACGCGGGGATTCAGGGGTTGGCCTTACAGTGGCTTTCCTCTTTCCTGGAAGGTCGGGGACAAAGGGTCGCAGTTGGGGGGGAGCTATCCCGGAGGTGCACACTTGATTGTGGTGTGCCCTAAGGGGCGGTTCTCTCCCCGATGTTATTTAACATCTATATGCGGCTGCCCAGATTGCCCGAAGGTATGGGCTGGGATGTCACCAGTAAGCTGATGACACCCAGCTCTATCTACTGATGGACGGCCAGCCGGTCTGCGCCCCGGAAAATCTAGATCGGGCATTACATGCCGTGGCTGAGTGGCTCAGACTGAGTGGGCTGAAGCTTAATCCTGCGAAGACAGAGGTCCTTTGCCTGGGTCGCCACAGCCTGGGAGGGGGAATCCCCCTACCAGCCTTTGATGGTGCGCCGCTGATAGCGGCGGGCAGGGTCAGGAGCTTGGGGGTGCTATTGGAGCCTTCCTTAAAGATGGAGGCTCAGATAGCAGCCGCTGCCAAGTCCGCATTCTTTCATCTTAGGCGGGCAAGACAGTTGGCCCCCTTCCTGGAGCGCGACGACCCAGCAACAGTGATCCATGCCACGGTCACCTCGAGGTTGGACTACTGTAATGCCCTCTACATAGGGCTGCCCTTGTCCCGAACCCGGAAATTGCAGCTGGTGCAGAATGCCGCGGCCTGGCTGTTACTGGGTCTCCCAAAGTGGGGACACATTCAGCCGGGTCTTCGGATCCTGCACTGGCTTCCAGTGATATACCGAGTCCGGTACAAGGTGCTGGTTATTACCTTTAAAGCCCTATATGGCTTGGGACCTGTCTACCTCAAGGACCGTCTCTCCCCACACGTTCCCCAGAGAGTACTGAGGTCGGGAACACAAAATCTCCTTACTATCCCTGGGTCAAAAGAAGCCCACTTGAAAGCCACTAGAGAAAGGGCCTTCTCTGTTATGGCCCCTACATGGTGGAATCAGCTGCCGGAGGAGGTGAGGGCCCTGCGGGACCTTGTTCAGTTCCGCAGGGCCTGTAAGACGACCCTCTTCCGGCTAGCTTATACCTAGCTTGAGAATTTAATGCAACTTGCCAGTTTTCCTCTTTTATATTTAGAATATTTATTAATTTTTAAGGTTTTATCTGTTTAAATGTTTAATTCTTTCATATTTAAATATTGTTTAATTTTTATTTACTGTTGGAAGCCGCCCTGAGCCACTTGTGGGAAGGGCGGGATATAAATTCTAAATAAATAAATAAATAACTGCTTGTCAAAGGAATATCAATAGAACTTATATACAACTTTACGATGATTGGCAAAAGTGGGCTGGAAAACCCCATCATGGCAGCTATGTTCCACTTGCCTGCTCCGTACCATTCCACAGTAGCCCACTCATGCTGAGTGATAACAATCAGAGCTAGTGCTCAATAGGGTTGCCAGGTCTCCCCTGTTCACCAATGGGGGATGGGGTGCTGCCAGATCCAGGTTGGGAAACTCCTGGAGATTTAGGGGTGAGCCGGGGGAGGACAGAGAACTCAGTGGGATACAATGCCACAACCTCCAAAGCATCCATTTCCTTGAGGGAACTGATCTTTGCAGTCTAGAGATGAGTTATAATTCTGGGTGATCCCCAGGTGACACCCCTAGCTCAGGCAGAATAATGGACGGGGAGAGATTGCTGGCTGATTGGTATTACCACTTGCAAGTGTACAAAGAACAAGACCATTTAGAGCACTGCCTTACCATATAGTATATTCAGGAGCAGTCGCTACTTGACATAACTGTCTTTAATTAGTGTTCCCCTCCCACACACCCCAGAAAATAGTATAGTACCTTTTCTTCATTTTCTCCCTCAGCCTTCTCCACAACTACCCATCCCATTTGGAAAGAACAGCAGAAGCATTCAATGAGTTGGTGGCCAACTCCCCTTCCCACTGATACTGACAACAGAATTATTAAAGTGCATAGAGAGATGAAACCAGATGATTTAAGTGCTCCCATTAACCCCGGAAGATTTCTTCACATGCTTAGATCTCAATGATTAATTATTTGTAACAGCAGCACTCATCCTTGAAGAGCTGGAGTGTCATTTTCTTATGAGAGGGAGGTGCAGAAAGACCTCAGAAAAATCACAGCATGACTTTCAGTCAATGCACTGTTTGTATCATGATGTTTTGTCAATATAACTCAATGTCAGCGAGAACTGGGACACTGGGACAAAACAGACTGTTAAGGCTCGTTGTAGCTTATCTGCTAGAGTGACTTTGTTAAACAGAAGCAGTGATACTGAAGGTGTGACTGATTTACACATCTTTTTAAAAAAAATTGTGCTTACATAACTTTAAAGAAGAAACTCATGCATGATGAAAACCATGAACAGCACCCACATATGGAACACAAAACCCTTATTGCAGGAGAAGAGCACAGATTATCCCTTCACATATTGTACTAAAAGCATGAGAAGTGGATGTACTATTTGTTCTCCCACAACTTCTGCTGATCTCCTCAAGAATGGAAGATCTCTTTGTTTGGCTAAGCTGTTCCATGCCTCAAGCTGAGCTGTTCCATGCCTCAAGCTGTATAGGGCTCATGCTGGTCTAACTCACTGTGAGTAAGAAGAAGAAGAAGAAGAAGAAGATATTGGATTTATATCCCGCCCTCCACTCCGAAGAGTCTCAGAGCGGCTCACAATCTCCTTTACCTTCCTCCCCCACAACAGACACCCTGTGAGGTGGGTGGGGCTGGAGAGGGCTCTCACAGCAGCTGCCCTTTCAAGGACAACCTCTGTCAAAGCTATGGCTGACCCAAGGCCATGCCAGCAGGTGCAAGTGGAGGAGTGGGGAATCAAACCCGGTTCTCCCAGATAAGAGTCCGCACACTTAACCACTACACCAAACTGGCTCCTCTGGATGTTTGACTGAAGCATGGAAAACAGGCATCCTCTCTCTTACCCTCTCACTTTTGCACTAAGGACAGTTTAATTGGAATGCTAAAAACATTGGGAAAGAAAAGAAGATGTCAGGCTTGCATTGTAAGCTGTCAGACCTTTGGAATGGGAGCTGTTTTCAGCAGGAAGTTTAGTATACATTTACCTACTTTTAAATGAATATAGTTACCAAGAAAAAAAAATAGCTGGTGTGTAAAATGCACTGTGTTAGAGATGCTTGAGCTCTAGGGTCACCAGTTGGGACCTGAGAATTACAATAATTTTTACAGGCCTACCTCCTTGGAAATAAATTATTACAGGAAAGACAACCTTTTCTGGGATGGCATTGTGGCTCTGGAATTCTCTCAGCAGGGGGATTTGCCTGATACCATCATTATTATCAATTAAACATGAGGCAATTAGGATTGCCAAATCCCCAGAATTAACCTTGGCTTCTGTGGGGTAAAAGCCTAGTGATATAGAAGAATGACAATAGGAATACAAAGGGAGGAATTGAATCACATCATGCCTGTGAATGTGATACCTCCAAGGCAGCCATTTTCTCCATGGGAATTGATTTCTTTCTTCTGGAAAGCAGTTATAATTCTGGGAGATCTCCAGGCTCCACCTGGAGGATGGCAACTCTACCACAGTGGCAAGAACTTCCCCATCCAGGGAAGGTTACACAGCTAGCTCACCAGCTGATGCTGTGTAACACTGAAATTCTATGCAGGCTTACTCAGAAGTAAATCCCACTGTATTCTTTGGGGTTTCCTCCCAGGGAGAAGTGTTTCGCATTCTACTCTTAGCCCTTTCATGGGCACTTCATTTCAAAAGGCAGAAAATAAATATTTTAATTAATAAATGCATCACATCCATCTATTGAAACCATTTTTAGCCAGATTACCAAACTTTGATTTACAGCATACCACAGTAGAACAGCTAGAATATGGACTTAATGCCACCTGAAACTATACAGAATCAATTTCATCTCATCTATCCAATAAATAACAGTGTCCATTTTCATGAAACTAATTTTCATTTACATTAGGCCCAGAAAAACACAAATCAATTTCTTTTCTCCCTGGTGGATTTTATACCCAATTCACATCTGATAGTTTTAGCAGTAATAAGTACTGGCAGAATCAAAGGACCATTATTGTGAGGTGATGAAGATGAGACAAAGATTTAAACCCAGAGCTCTGTGTCTGCAATTAATTTTTCTAAACTATTATCAGAATTACTCTCCATGGTTGCCAGGCTGCAGAAAGCAATACAGTTTGTGCGCTCAAAGACTAATTCGTTTTGAGGCATATAGGGAGGGGGGTGTACAGTTTTGACTTTTGTGTGTGTTGGTCTAAGTTTGCATGCTTGCTATTTTTAAACCAGTAGGATGCGAACAACTCATAAAATTACAAGTCATTTTTTGCCACCCAAATTATCATAATCTCCATATAAACAAGATAAACACACATTACGGTCCCTCTACACCTAGATTTTCACTGATGCAACCAAACATTTGAACTACCCAGATGTCTTAATTGTGAACGCTGCTTCTTTCATACCATTTGTTCAACATACCTAAAAGACTGGCTCTTTCTTTATGGTGGTTCTTATGGTGATGGTTGTTTTTAAAGGCTAAAAGTGATTGCAATAGGAGAGGGGGATAATCTGGATCAGGGCCATAGTTCTGGGTGAGGTGGGTTTGACACCGCTTTCAGTTAATTGATTTTACATGTCACCCTCAGGGGGGATATGTAGGTCTTATACAGGTATCTGTATGTTTTTTTTTCTCCATGAAAAAATAACTACACACTACAAAGGCTGAGAAGCAAAAGGAAGTAACTGCTCTGGAGTAGAAGGGAACAAGTTGCATTGGGGAAAAGCTCAGCCTTTGAGTGCTGCAGCCCCAGTCCAAATCCTATTCTCAACTGTTTTTAAAATACGGTGCACAGTTTTCTGAATGACATTAATTTAGGCCATAAGAATACCTTTTGGACTGAGATGCCTTCATTTGTGAGTGTTGTTAATGAAGAGAAAATAAGAGAAAGACTCTTTTAAACCCAAATATATATATATTGTGGCTGATGTACACTCAAATGACAGGATCAGGAAATGCAAAAAAAAAAGTTCCTCTAGAGAAAATGAACTGATAAATAAAGTATGTCTTCTTTAAAATATTGCATCAGGATCTCCAGAACAGGCAGTTTATGTTGGCTGCTCCGTTAAATTGGAACTAGGGGTGTGCAAAAAAAAAAAAATCTGGTATAATTCGGATTTGGGGTTATTCAGGGAAGATATATGGAAGGGCTGAATATCCCTAAATACCCACAAACAATGACCTTGTCCTGCTGGGAAAGTTCTATAGCTGTTGAGCTGCACCTGAGGAAGCTCAGTCAGTGTTAAAGACTTCCCCACAGGCATTTCTTCATGCCCCATCTCTGCTGCTTGGCACTAGTGCATTCAATGCACTGGTTCTGTGCTGCAGTTACTGCAGAAAGCCCCCACTCCAATTTGTGAATCAGATCAATTCTCTAATTTGAACTAAGGTCCTGTGTATTGCACTGCCACTGCTACAGTGGCACTTGCGCAGCTTGGCACATAACACCATTATGCTCCTTGCAAGCAAACATCCTCATCACAGTTGACTTTCCACTGCGGAGATTCTCTAGGAGAATCTGACTGTTGCCTGGGGTAGTTTTTCCACAACAGGGAGCAATGACCTTCTTTGGGTGCCCCTAGGATAGGAACCCCTGATCCATTATTTCTGGAACATGGGGTGTCTGGTGGGGAGAGGCACCTGAAGCAGCCCTGCAATTTTGGTGCCTCTCCCTTGAACCCCTGCCCCCGCCCCGAGTCACTTTTCCCACTCTAATTAGAATGGGAACAGTGACCATAAGAGAAAAGGGACAAATTTGGGTGCCCCTAGAACTGAGCTCCTTGTTTCTTTCCTTGGGGTTCTGTGGAGGAGAACCTCCCTCCCTCAAGCCCCATGCCCCCCAGCTGCCATTCATTTTACCCTATTTTGTCATTGACGTCAATGGCCCCTAGGGAATAATGGTGAGGTGGAGGTACCCTCTTTGGGTGCCCCTAGAATTGGACCTCCTGATACAAACTATTTGAAACTTGGGCATTCTGTTGGGGGGAGGCTCCTGCAGCTACCCTGTAAATTTTGGACCTCTACCTCAAACCTGCTGCCCCCCAGCTGCCACTCATTATATCCTATTTTGCCACTGACTTAAATGGCCCAAAGGGTATAATGGAGCCCAATACCACCAAATCAGTATTCAGCCAGCTGTATTCAGCCCAAAAATAACATTAGAGAATCTGGGGGGAAAGAGAGAACCTGATTTGGCTTTATTCAGGGCAAAATACTGCTGAATCGGCTATTTTTTCAGGGGGTTATTTGGTTCGACAAAACCAAATGCACACTCCTAGTTGGAACTATGCAAAACTCACCAAAGTTCTATACCTAGGCTTGTCAGGTCTGAATTGGAAAATACCTGGATACTTTTGGGGTGGAGCCAGGAGAGGGCAGCATTTGGAGAAGGGGGGGGGGGCTCAGCATGGTACAATGCCATAGAGTCTGCCCTTCAAAACAGCCATTTTCTCCAGGGGAGCTAATCTCTACCAGCTGGAGATCAGTTATAAAAGCAGGAGATCTCCAGGCCCCACCTGGAGGCTGGCAACCACATTATACCAGAGCAGATTTTTTTGTAAGATTTTGTTATCGGGGCTACTGTTTGGTGTGCTATTTTATTTGTTGTTATAGAGACAGAGACAGTACAGAAAACTGCAATTAAAATTATCCAAGATTGCAGGATCTTTTCTAAAAATACAAGACAATGAAGTTTGGTTCAATTAAGAAAGGAGACACAATATAAGAAGGCAGGAATACTGGCAGATTGCTTATCATAGTAGAATGATAATAAATTACAAGAAATACTTTTTCACACATGGCTTCACTTATGAGATTCATTGTCCTGACATGAGAAAAGTGGTTCTTAGGGAAAAAATTAAAAACCTATGGCTTCTGGCTATAACAGGTAAAGAAGTAAAGATGTCTATATTCACACTTAGTATATGCTGGATACAGACAAGAAATGGCTGTTGCCATCATACCCTACTTTGTGAACTTTCAGAAGTATTTGTCTTCCTGTGTCTGGAAACAGAATGCTGGACCAGATGGTCTGATCCTGTATGACAATTTGTACGATTACCTGTTTCTTCCATTTTAATTGACC
This sequence comes from Heteronotia binoei, assembly GCF_032191835.1. Taxonomy (NCBI): domain Eukaryota; kingdom Metazoa; phylum Chordata; class Lepidosauria; order Squamata; family Gekkonidae; genus Heteronotia; species Heteronotia binoei. The sequence goes on along the minus strand of NW_026800021.1, from coordinate 13,348 downwards.
ATATTAGTGCTGAACTGCACATTACATAATCAAACACACAAATGTTCTTAATGAAAAGAAGCAGCATGGAGGCAGAGTTGAGCTGGGGCCACAGTATGGAGGAAAGTGGTTTAACAATCTGCTACCTCCTGCTGGGGTGGGGAGAACTGCCGGTACACTAAGGTGGCAATCAAAGCCGGGACCACGGAGGCTACTGTGAAAGAAAACACCTCAAAGCCTCTCTGTGTAACAAAAATCAAATAATACTCCTTGGCAGGTACTGGGGGAGGGACTTCAGGTACAATAAGTCTATGGGACTTTCTATCAAGAAAACATTACAGGGGAAGTGGTTATGTCCTCCCTCCCTCACCTAATTTACTAGTTCTAATTTTTTTTTTCTGTCCCTAATTCTAATTGTCTGTCCCTGAGGACTTTCTAACATTAAAAACATGTTGGAGGATGCATGCATCCATGAAACAGGCATTTGGATCAGTGTGTGTGTGTGAGAAGTTCTGTCAAATCATTTCCAATTTATGGCGACCCTAACAACATGTCCTGTTGTTAACAGCCTTGTTTAGGACTATCAAATAGAGGGCTGTGGCTTCCTTGACTGAGTCAATCCATCTCATGTTGAGTCTTCCTCTTTTCCTTCTGCCTTCAACTTTTCCTAGTATTATTCTCTTTTCCAGTGACTCTTGACTTCTCATAATATGTCCGATGTAGCAGAATCTTGAGAGTCCCTTGGACTTCAGGAAGATCAAATCAGTCAGTCCTAAGGGAAATCAACCCTGACTGTTCCCTGGAAGGTCAGATGCTGAAGCTGAAGCTCAAATACTTTGGCCACCAAATGAGCACTCACTGAAGAAGATCCTGATGCTGGGAAAGACAAGAAGGCAAAAGAAGAAGGGGATGGCAAAAGGTGAGATGGCTGGACAGCATTACTGATGTAACTAACACAAATTTGAGCAGACTTTGGAAGATGGTGGAAGACAGGAGGGCCTGGCATGACTTGGTCCATGGGGTCGCAAAGAGTCAGACTCGACTGTGCGACTGAACAACAAAAAGAACAGCCTCAGTGTGGTCATTTTAGCTTCTAGGGAGAGTTCAGGCTTGATTTTATCTAGAACTCATTCATTTGTCTCTTTGGCAATCCATGGTATATGTGAACCTCTCTTCCAACACCACATTTCAATGAATTAATGTCCTTTCAGCTTTCTTCATTGTCCAACTTTCATAACTTATACATAGTGATGGGAAATACCATAGTATGAATCATCTTGATCTTGGTGGTCAAAGACACATCCTAAAGGATCTTTTCTATCTGACCTTCCTGCTCTTAATTTCCTTCTGATTTCTTGGTTGCAGTCTCCCTTTTGATTGATGATGGAGCCAAGGAATAGTTAGTGAGTTTATTCAATTTATATCCCACTCTCCCTACCAAAGTGGGCTCAGGGTGGCTCACAATTCATAGTAATAAAGCACATCAATATAAAAGCATTAGACTAAAAATAACACTTAGGTGCCATTACAAAGCAAATAAATAAGTAGGCAGCATTCAAATAATCTTAACGGGCACAATTCATATCTAGTGGTCTCAGCAATGGCAGAGCAGGTTTGGTGGTGCAATCATTTAATCTGGTTCCACAGTTAACAATCAAACACAAGATGAAGCAGAAAATCTTGAGCAATTTTAGTTTCTCCATTGTCAACTTTAAAGTTGTATATTCTGCAGTAGCCATTACTTTTGTCTTCTCGATGTTTAACTGTAATCTCTTTGGAGGACTGGCCCTAGACTATCTGGCACCCTAGGAAAGGCAAACTTCTAGTGCGACCCCCCCCCCCCCCCGCATTGATAAACAATTTTCAAAAACTGATGAATTGTGGGGGAAATGAAAAGCGCAATTCAGTGCCCCCAGAAGGCTGGTGCCCTAGGCAATTGCCTAGTTTGCCTAGTGGCAGGGCTGGTCTTGGCTCTTTGGTACTTTCTGCTCTAACCTTCATCAGTAGTCGTTTCAAGTCTTCACTGTTTTCTGCCAGTAACGTGGTGTCATCTGCATATCTCAAACTGCTAATGTTTCTTCTGCCACCTTCCTTCTGCCATTTTCACTTCACATTCATCTACATCTAATCGAGCTTTCCTTATGTTTCACTCTGTATATAGACTGAACAGATAGGAAGATAAAATACATCCTTGTCTGGCATCCCTGCAGGATCAGCTTTAGTTCTGCAAGACCTGTCAAATGGAGATGTTCTCCTGGGCAATGGGTGTCTCATCATTCTGGCCTCCCATGCTTCATGCACCCCCCCCCCTCCAATTTAGTTTATTCAGCAACTGTAGAGGGTGTTCGCCCACTGCCCTTTTTAAAACTTGGACATTTTATAGACCTATGAACCATCTTGGCATATTAAATTATGTTAAATTATTGAATTGTTGAATGTTTTTATTGTTTTATCTGTAACTTTAATTTGTTGTGAACCACCCTGAGCCTTGCATGCACAGAAGAGTGGGATGAAAAATAAAAAATCCAAACAATAAATAAATAAATTAAGCTTTGGCAATCGGGAATCATTCTGTTTCTCCATATTCTGTCCCAAAAGTAGTCTCTTCTCCAGAGTACAAGTTGTAAATCAAAACAATCAGATGTTGTGGCACAGTAATTTCTTTTAAAGCGAACCATAGTTTTTCATGATCCACACAACTTTGCTGTAATCTATTAAACACAAGCTGATTTTCTTCTTAAATTCTTTCATATGCTCCAGTAACCAACATAATGTTTCAATATGTTCTCTAGTGCCTCTTCCTTTTCTGAATCTAGCTTGCACATCTGGCAGTTCTCATTCCAGATATACCAACAGTCTTTGTTGTAAGATTTTGAGTATCAGAGTATCACTTCACTCACACAAGAAATTAATGCAGTGGTCTAGATAATTGCTACAATCTTTGACACCCGTTTTTTGAATCAGAATGTAGACTGGGCATTTCCATTCTGTGGGCTGTTGTTTTGTTTTCTATATTTGTTGGCATATTCTTGTTAAGATTTTGATGGACTGAATTTCTTGTTACGCCCTACCTAGAAGGTGCCGCCATCCTTCATTGTTCCAATGGAAGGGGGGACAGCAAAAAAGCAAGGGCAACAGAAACCCAGCAGAACAGAATCTCTGCAGTAGAAACTGAAGGGGGGACATTTTTGCAAGTCCAGCAGAAACAGTGGCAGTGCAAACCCAATAAGACCAAGGTCAAACCAAAGAATCTCCACAGTAAAAACCGAAGGTGGTTGTGGGGGGCATTTTTGCAAGCCCGGCAGAAACAGTGCAATATACAGAGTGCCCAGCAGTACCAGTGCAATCAAAGAGATGCAATCCCAGCTAGACACACAAACACACTCCAAGGAGGGGGGATTTTGCAAGCTCTGTGCAAGAAAATAGGATAGGAACCCAAACCAGCAAAGGAAGAGGGGGGGGGACCTCTTGAAATTGATAAAAGCAGCCAGGAAGCCAACGGAAACCCAATACACAGAGAAAAAGAAAGCAGTCCAAGGCTGGAGAATTCTGTCCACCTTGTTTCTTTGAACTTCTCCACTGTTGCCTTGGAGTTTTGTGAACAGTTTATTTCAGCAGTGACAGTCTGTCTGAAAATGTATCCATCTATGAATCCCACAAACTCCTACAGACAGCTCTCCAAAGTTCATGGACTGTTCATGCCAAGAACCCTTCCCCAAACATTGCTTTGCAAACCATGAACTGGTCAAAATTTGTGATGAACTTTACTTCATGAGCCAGTTTATGGCTATCCCTAGAGACTTTCTTGCTTCATTTCATGTTCCTACCCCAAATTTTGCAACAATTTTTAATTCTACTTTATTTCTCACTTTTGTGTTCCAGTGGTGTATGATTATCAGCACATCTTGTCTAGGTGTATGATCAATTTCTTCCTGCACACTTGCATAAAGGCTTTCAGTTTCTTCATCATCAGCATCTGTAGTTGGGGCATAAACTTAAATGATAGCTATGTTGATAGGCTTCCCGTGAAGTCTGATGGATCTAAATCAGTCAGACTTTGCATTATAGGCCCTAATTGCTTGTGCTATATCTTGTCTTCACTGTTAGAGCAATGCCATTTATTCTGTTTGTCATTTTCCAAGTAAAACATTTCATAATTTCTAACAGAAAATGTCCTAATTCAGTCCACTTTCGCTCTCTCACTCCAAAGATTGCAATGATTAAAAGTTCCACTTCTCATTTTATGTTTTTTGAGTTTACCTTGATTCATACTTCTCACATTCCATGTTCTTATTACGTGTTGGACTTTCCTTTAGCACCCAATCACATCAACAACTAAACATCATTTCAGCTTCAATCCAGTTGTGTCATTAAGAATAATTCTAATAATACGTGTCTTCTGCTTTTCCCAGTAGCTGAATACCATCCAACCTAGGAGTCCTGTCTTCCAGCACTATATCTTTTTTTGCTTTGGATTGCCTCATCATAGGGTTTTCAAAGTATGAGATGATCAGATGTGGTTTACATGTCAGCATCATTGTCTATGATAGATCCTCCACCAGCGTCACCTTTCACCACTACTACTGCTCAGTAGGTACCCATCAAGGATTCCTCCACCCCCATCACCATTGGAACTGTCCATTCTACCTTGACTGACTGCTAGGAATTTAGCCTCTTGAGAGAGTCTAACTCCTTATGGAACTGCTCTCAGCTTCACTGACACTCACAACCCCCCATCACAAGTTTAAAGTGCAATCATTACATGTGCCCCTTTTATGAGTTTGCTATACACAGTAGTTTGTTGGGATCAGACAAAGATTAATAATCCACATATGGTTGGGAAAACGTATGCTGTTAACTGTTTTATGGATTTCAACATCTTTTGCAAACTGACTACTTCATCATACTCAGGTGTGTGTTTGTTTTTTGTAGTGGGAACTCCTATGCATATTAGATCATGCCCCCCCCCCAATGTAGCCAAATTCAAGAGCTTACAGGGATCTTAGTACCAGGCCTACTGAAAAGCTCCAGGAGGATTGGCTACATCAGGGGTGTGTGGCCTAATATGCAAAGGAGCTCCTGCAATAAAAAAAGTCCTTGTCTTTGTCAGTAATTCAGTCTTACTCAGTTTAACCAAAAAAAGCAATTCAGCTTAACACTCCAGTCATAAAATTTGATCTCTTCTGGAATCACAGGCCATGTTACTGGGGAATTGCAGGTAAATATGTTGATTGGCCCCAGTCCCTGGAAAGTTCTCTTGTTCAAGCCACAGTTAAATAAATGTGAGCTGCACGTTCAATGAGGCTTGCTGAAGAATGTGCCACCTCATACACTGCCTAAGTCTTAATGGCACACGAGCTCATACAAATTGCTTGAACCTGCAATCTGCCTTTTCCCCTGTGCTCCCTCCTTCTTAACATAAACATTCTTTCTGTTTCAAAACCATGACTTCCATTGTCTGCTAGTATTATTTAATACCAGGCAGCAGTGATAAAAGTTTTGGTATATATTCTCATGCACTAGTTTCCTAGGAAACGAGCAATCGCATGACAAAAAAAAAAAAATCTTGTGCTTGCTTTTGCACCACAAGAACTCTGTTATCTCCATTCTGGAAATTCCATAACAATGAAGTTACATGTCTACATATTCTATCGTTAGCACTTTTATAGTTAAAGGGAAATGAAGGACACATCTGCACCTGCAGTGTTCTAAAGGGGCAGAGAAATGGCATGGTATCTAGGAGAAGTACAACTTCTTCCATGATTCCTTCCAAGACATGAATCACTGAGTACAGTTCTAGCCAAATTGAAAATCCTGCTGTGAACTGAGAGTCTTAGGATTTCCTAGTATGCACAGCTTGTGTTCTTTTGTTATGAGGTCCTACTACTACTTAATCATACTAGCGGTTTTGATATTCTCTGCAAACAACCAGCAGCCAGTATTGTGTTGTCAGTTTCTTCACCCCCAGTCAGACAATGCCTTATAAGGATGCACAGCTTAGTAACCACCAGGGCCGGCCCTAGACTGTCTGGCACCCTAGGCAAGGCTAACTTCTGGCACACACACCCTGCACTGATAACATCACTGAGTTACACAGAGGGGCACCCAATTTGGTGCCCCCAGAAGGCCAGCACCCTAGGCAATCACCTAGTTTGCCTAATGGTAGGACCAGCCCTGATAACCACCTCAGATGTCCCACCTTACCTCTTCCTTACACACAGAAACATCTCAAGTTACGGGTGAGGGCTTGCCTCCCTCTTGCTAGGGCACAGTCGTGTAGACAGTGGAAGACTCCACCTGCTTTCTCCCACTGTGAGTCCTGTGCTGAAGAGAAATGAGTTGAATCAGGAGCAGTAAACCCCAATCAAACAGAGGCACAAGTTGTGACATCATCCACACGTTTATTGAACAGTGTCAGGCACAGAGCTATTCTAGACAAACAGGTGAAAGAAAGTCTTTTGTCCCAACAGGGTTCAAGTGCCTCCACAAGCTACATGGACAAGACTGCAGGTAGAGCTGACTCTGTCACTGCATGTCCACAAGAGGGACAGCTGCACTTCAGACAACTGTCTCATAAGCAGCTCACAACAGTGCAGGAGCAGTCCAGAACAAGAGAGTTGGCAGCAGAACGGCTAGATGCACACTGGTCACTGCAGCTGTTGGTTGAATTGAAAGCTCAGCAGATGACTGGCACTGCACTGTGAGTGGAGTCCATCCCAGCCTCTGTAACTGTTGGATGGCTGCCTGCAAAAAGTCAAAAGGACAGAAATGAGTAATGAATTGCAGTACCAATAAACAACAAGTAGGTCCCAAAGCTATACACATGCTGATCCTGCAGCTACCCCTCCTCCATCTGGGGTTCCCATATGGTAAGATGCACTTCTTAGGAGACACTGAGCCAATACATACCCATCCCTTGTAGGGAGTTGCACTGGAACTGCATTTGAAGATTCTGTTGGGGTTGCTCCATGGTGCTCTGATCCTGCAATACAATAGGAAACATAAGTGTGTGGCCAATGGTAGCCAATTTGGATTTGGGTAGTTGGTATTCACCCAGAACTGTGGTTGTGGTCCCTGTGTCTTCTAAGGGTTTACACAGCATGCCATCACACTAATGGTGAATGATATACTGTCTACAAATGTGAAAAGGGAACCCTTCATTTTGTACTGTGCATAGTTACTGCTATCTACCGCTGTGAGGGTAGTTGCGTAAGTACAGTATAGATATACGGTTTCTCCATTTGCTAGAGTCACAGCTTGAGGCAGGGTGTTCCTTGCTTACCTGTATAGGGTGCTTTGATCCACTTGGAGGAGTAGAGACTCTTGTTTGGTGTTCGTGTCCTGAGGTGGAGGACCCTTAAGGGTTCTGAGCAGAGCAGTGTTAGAAATAACTACAACAGTTTTGCTGTCTTCCCTGGATCTATACACACAGTGCTACCATTAACTAAGTCCTCTTGCCCCACCCACCCACGTGTGTAGTGTATCTGACTTGTATACCTTCGTACTGCATGCCCTCTTATCTGAGATACAGCGGTCCTGGCTGGGGTTTATATAGGGGTTGGCAGAACTGTGGCTACAGGCCTTAATGGTATCTTAAGCTGCACCACAACGACTGGGTGGGAGACTGTGACTCACCTTATGCACTCACTTTACGCCGCTGTCATGTTCCTCTTCTCAGCACAGCATCCTTTGGATTTCCCACTATCTACTCTGGGGCTGCAGCAGACATCATGGTTTTCGCATGGCAAATGGAAACTGGTTTTTAGCGATTTCCGTTTGCTGCACAAAAACCGCGATGTTTGCTGCAGCCCTGGATAGTGGGAAATCCAAAGGATGCCATGCTGTGAAGAGGAACATGACAGTGGCAAAAGGTGAGTATGAAAAGTGTCTGTAACTTCTATGGGAACTTTGCGAATTGTACCACGTTTGTTGCTGATGTAACATGACAACAGTGCTGGGGATGGGAAGCAGCTTGGAGAAGTTTAGGATGTTGACTAAAGCCCGGTCCTTTCCTGACATGCTCGATACTGCCCAATTTTACATGGGGGCCCAGTTACACCAGCACAGACGCAGCATGGTGTCAGTGTGTTTTTGTGCTAGCATATCTCCAGGGATGCTCACACAGCTTTGGTTTACAATAGTTTGGGCTTAGCCAGTATTCTAAGCTATTCAGAGCCCAGGCTTAGAACTGCTCCCTTTCTCATCTGTTTAAGATGATCATAAGCTTTGTTGGGTTTTCTGGACTGATCTGCTCTTGGTGCTTTCACAGAAACATTTCAGCATATGCTCAGTTATGCCAAGGGCAGCCTCTATTCTCTAGTACCTTTTCCTATTAAGTTACAGTTCTTTTGTTCTTTTCTTTTTTTTTACTGATTTTGCTCCTGCAAAACCATTTCATCCCATCTCCCTTAGCATTTTTGTGCAAGCTGATGGACTTGTCATTCTTCAGCTTCAGAACCCTTCCCAGGATCTCAACCAGGGAGCGGATGTATCTTCTCTAGCATCAATGCATGTCATGAACACCATGGAGCGCACAAGTCTGCCAAATTCAACACCCTGCAGCTGCTGAAGTCTATTTTGAACTCTTGATAACATATTGTAGGACAATTATGTTTTTTTCTGGTATATCTTTAACCCCCTGAATAAACACCCCCTAGGTTCTCAGTTGGTGAAAGACAGGCAATTGCAGAGGAAATGAATATAGCATTCGGAAGGCAGAGTAAAGCCTTTAGCAATGTGTAATAGTTGAGGGGGAGAGTCACCAGTGCAGTGACCCTTGGTGTCTTATAACATATCATTATTTTCATCTGTGAAACCTTGGAGGGTATGATTTGAGCACAGAAGGATCTGCATCAGAGCGCTTTTTTGAACCAAATGACCTTTGTAAGGTACACGCTGGCCTAACATTTCTGTAAGAACGATCATGAAAAATGGCACACTATTCTCCCCCCCTTCTGTTCCAGCTTGTGTGATGGCAATGGACTCTCACGGAAAAGCCTACAACAAATCAACCATGCATTTGCTCTGAGGGACAGGCCGAAGGCTGCTGGATTTACTTCTAAATACCGAGTGAGTTGAAATGACATTGTTCGTAGGATGAATTTATTTTGAAGAGTCTCGGAAAACAACTGAATGTTAAAAAAAAAAAAAAACTTCATCAGGCACATACTCTTAGGTTGCCAACCTCCATGTGGAGTCTGGCGCTCTGGAGTCTGGAATTATAATGAATTTCCAGAGTACAGAGATCCCCTAGAACAGCAGCCAAAAAGGGCGTGTGGCAGCCGAAAAGGGCGTGTGGCTTCTCCCTCCCCGGCACTTCCTGGATGGGAAGTGCCAGGGAGGGAAGAGTCAAGCACCCTTTTCAGTCGTGGTCTGTTTGAGCTGCTGCCGGCTTGGCTTGGCATGGAATGAGCTCTGCGCCGATTTCCAAGCAATCGGGCAATGGGGGGGGGGGGTGAAGGGCTTTGTGCAGCATGAAACTGACCTGCCTGAGGTGGGGAAGGGAGGGAGAAGGAGGCAAGGAGGTGCAGAGGCATGCAACCTGGGGGAGTGAGGCACAATATGGGGGAAGGCGGGGGGAGGGGCAGCCAGGGAACTGGAGGCCCCACAGACCAGTGTTGAGGGTGACCCGGTGCCAAGTCGCAACCCTGCCTTTGGGAAATGCCACGCTAGAACAAATGGGAGTTTTGGTGTGTATGTGTGTGTTTCTATGGCATCTCCACTGAGCTCCTTTAATCCACCCAAATCTCCAGGATTTCCCTGAACCAGAGCTGGCAAAGTAGGCATCCTCCACATTTTTTAAAAAAAATAATACAATGTACACTCTTAGCACAGTATATGGACAATAACAGGCAGGTTTTTGATAGCAGGAGGACACAGAATAGGGTTGTAGTTCTATTGCATTAATTAAGGTCTCTTAAAATTTTTACACAGTTTCATTGCATTTGTTGTATGTATTTATATTATTATTATTAAAAAATGTATTCCACCTTCATTCTCAGTGAGAAAAGTGAACTATAAATAGAATAAATAAATGTAAACAAACACTCCCACCCTATTTATGAATATCTAACAGGTGTTTAGGAGCCCTGTGACATAAGAGTGCAAGCCAAGCTCTGTTCATGACCTGTGTCTGATCCCAGCAGAAGCTGGGTTCAGGTAGCCACCTCAAAGTTCACTCAGCCTTCCATGCTTCTGAGGTCAGTAAAATGAGTACCCAGCTTGCAGTGTAGATGACTGGAGAAGGCAATGGCAAACCACCCCATAAAAAGTCTGCCAAGAAAACGTCACGATGTGATGTTACCTCATAGGTCAGTAATGATTCGGTACTTGTACCTTTTTAAAAGGTGTTTGGCTTGCTTGGTTACAAGCTGCAGTGCAGGGAAAATGTTGTCTGATCAGCAACCAGAAACAAATATGAGAAACAACTTACCTTGGTCCTTAAATGCCCCTGCATCTCTGAACTACACAGCAGTAATATTCATACAGCATCATAGCAGAATGTTTACAGAAACCTGTAAATAATATACTATAGCATGGGGACTTTATATACATTAACAAATACCAGAAGCCTTTGTTTCCAAGGTAGTTGAAGTTTGCTGACGTTAATGAATATTACTGTTTAATCAAGAATTAACAGGTTTCTCTCATGTGGGCATGCAAATTGTATTTGTTAACAAAGATAACAGACAATTCTTTTTAAATTACATCACTTTCCCAGTGAGGTTACTCTGTGTATGCTAATGGCAAACAATGATCAAGACATATTAGAGGTGATCCCTTTCTTTTCCTAGTGTATTAACTGGACAAATGCCAAGACATATTAGTTTACTACTACTTTTGTATAACAAAATATTTCAGTTCTCTGTGCTGTCGGAACTGTTTGGTAATATATGAAATCACTGCCATGACTTGAAATGCACCCGGTGAGGTTGCCAACTGATTGGGAAACAAAATTGATTTAGGGGCTCCTATTTTCTCCCTCCCCTGACATTATGTTATGGGAAAGCCCGTTTTCCAGCTCTTGTTCATTTTTTTTCCCTGCTGCCATCACTTTATTCTTTTAAATTGGGCTTCTGTGCTTCTGCACTGTGCCATTATTTTCGCTGCCCAAGAGCTCACAGGCACCAGGCCAACCCAGCAGCCACCTCTTTTGTTCCAACCTGCCTGAAGGTAAACTATAGCAGTGAAGGAATGTGCTAAATCCTCTTTCAACCTAGCAAGTGCATGACAGGAAAAGCAGTCGGAGCACAGCCACATTTGTCTTCTATGGGTGGGTGAGACAGAGAGATAACTGTGGAAATCTGGACTATGCTCCCATTATGGGATGAGTCATAGCTATGTGTGATAAGGAGAAACAGAAATAAATGTCGCATTCCCTACATGCTTCATTCTGCAGTACTCTCAACAAGTAATTTGCTTGACACGTCTGTGGCTTGGCTCGCTTTCTTGAGTGAAATATCCTGTTTGTATTTTACACTCTGTGCCACAAATTGACTGGTTTCCTTGGGATTAATTTCACCTCTGTGTTTCCCAGCTATAAAATAATTACATATTTTAGAGCATCTTCCAAATGTTTAATTCTACAACATTATGCTGTAGAATTGCATTACATATGTGACTTGATGTACAGTCTCTGTCTGGACTCATCTGTTTGAATTATCTTATCTACACATTCTTTTAGTTCTTGCTTTGTGCTTTGTAGATCTGTGTTGGGTTGTCCATTGGTGAGGGACTTGAAACAACCATGTACCTGATACAAACAGGTTTCCATAGGTATCACCTCTTACACCTGAGTTCCTCCCTTTTATGGCTACCACCCCACTTTACCACTAGCTCTACCCTCCCTCCTAGTAGTATGCCAAGTTCCACCTCAGATTCTGAACGAACACTATGACCACTGATATCAATTATATCTTTCCACTCAGAATTATGCTCCCCACAGGCCCACATGAAAACAAAACAAGTCTAATAGCAAATAGCACTTGATGACCTTTTCTTAATTGGGTTAAACTGCCAGTGTTTTCTCCTTCAATTAAAAGAATTTTAATACTTTGTGCGTATGTGGCTTAAGATACTTGCATAGTCTTATGGTAATGCAATGAAATTATTTGGCTATAGCTTCAATGTTTTCAGAATTAGAAAGGCAGTGGCTTACATTTCATAATCTCTGTGCTTGTAAATGATAAACAAAAAGCTTTTGGGTAGCATTCGAAAAGGGTTGACTGTTTCATGCACTTAGACACATGGTAATATTAATCAACTCTATTAAGCATTTGCGATCAGTTAAATCTATTTTGCTGCCTAAGACCATGAAACAGCAGTCAGAATTCAAAGAAGCCATTTCAAAGACTCATTTTGAAGTGTAAGATGGCAGGATTCCGGCACACAAACATTGTTTCATATAGTAAACTAGTACTTTAGAGAGAAAGGTATAAAGTAATTCTTCACACTGTGTAGAAAGCACTTCAGTGGAAGAAAATGTGGGTAACTTTCATATAGGTGTGTTACTTCCCCCCCCCCCCCTTTTAATAGAAAATGTTTTTCCTGTAACACCTCTAAATCTTGTACATTCTTTTTTGGCTAGCTATAAAAACAAGTCATTTCCTAGATGTTGGTTACTGTGAAAGGCTGACAAACTGGCCATGTTATCATTCATTGTTATTTGGAGGCACAACAATTTGGATTTTTCATCTCAAGCACAATATTTGGTGCCATTCTATTTACAAACATATATGTTAAATATAATTCTTGCAGACGTAAGTGACATGGTAGACTAATTTCCTTCCTACAAAATAACTTCCTGGATGGTATTACCCAGGAAACCCTGGCATTTTGAACTCCTAGCCCAGAACCAAGTCAAAACTTGGCTAAAGAATTAAAAGCTCAGAGGTTACAACTGAGAAAAAGAAGGTTTCCAGCTGTAAAAGAGGCATGCAGACCGAGAAGAATATTTGCCAAGTTGCAGTTAAAACCAGACAGAGCCACTTACCAGAAAACCCTTTGGGAAAGTGTCTGGGAGGGAGAGATAAGTTAAGCAATTTGTGGCCAGAGTCCAGAAGTTCATTATTTGGGGTCTCTATGCATGAATGTCTGAAAAATTGGGGAACAGCTCATGCAAAGTAATAATCAGAACGGAAACTGCTGCTTGAAGCAACATGTACAGATAGCCAGGAGGAAGATGGAATAGAAGCTCTTAGAAATTTATAGATCTTGCTCAAGCCCTTCTTTCATGAGTACGCATAAAAGTAACCTTGTCTTTAACTAACGCAGCCAGAAGATGTGAGGAAGAGATAGTGGAAAGAAGATGGCAGAACTGATCTTTTGACCTGCTCAATGAAAACAACAGAAATGTTTACTTTTAAATTTG